>NC_060148.1:40503202-40654151 GCF_021461385.2 Schistocerca piceifrons
TGAGCTGCCCTAATTGAGCTACAGAACTGGGAAAGGTGTCATGTTGTAGCGCATCTCATGCTTTTTCCAGTGATAGACAAAAAAACATAGCTTCTAATTAATAACCTTTTTCAAAATGGTAATTAATATTTTAATTTAATTTTTTTTACAAAAAGTACATAATTGAAAATTTTCAAAATATTTCTATAACTACTTCATACTGTTGTAAATCACATGGCAAAATATAAATCCGGGATGATGATGGGTTCATTGTTAAAAAAAAATTATTCCAGACTCTTGTTTTTCACTGACGACCCTAGTTTGACCAAACTGACCCTTAAGGTAGTACGTCAGTAGAGGACCATATACATAGGGCTTGATGTCTGTACAATAATTCAGAGACTGGAGCCATTGTTGAGATGATGTAGTCTGCATTGTTACCTTCTAAGGCTTTATGTGCCTACAGCATTATTGTGCACTGTGGTTTTAGTGCAAATCAATTGTTACCTCTGTGTTGGCCAGTCTGTATCTATTATATTTAATAGTTCATTTTCAAGTAAATCTATACATTGAAGGACAGTTTATAAGTGGTTTTTGTATAAATATGTAACCAAGCAAAAAGTGCAGTGCTGTAAGAGTGCAGTGTTGTAATCCATTTAAGAAGTCAAATCATTTTATTAGAGACAGAAAAAAACTGAGAAATGTCACAACATGGATGCCCAAATTATTTCCTCAGATACCATGTGGTGCCAAGTTTTGTGATAAATGTAGGAAAGATGTAACCAAATTGAAAAATACACCAGAGCCCATCAGTGACGAAAGTGTTGAAGAAGAACCTTCTGGCTCAGAGATAATCATCCGAGACCAAGACCCTGACTTCACTCCAACTTCAACTTCAGTAGCTGTGAAAACATTTAACACAACACTTCAAGAACTAGGTGAGTCCCCAATTGATAAGAGAAAACTAACATCTAGGCATTACGCCAAATCAAAAGTGAAGAAAATCTAATCAACGATACGTAAACTTTTTGTTGCTCCTGAAATTACTTCATCAGATACTGATACCGATGAATTCATTCTTGAAAATCTTAAAACAAACTTTAAAAATTCTATAAGTAGAGCAAAAAAACTAATGATTCTTACAAGTTTACCTGAAAAGTGGAGTGTCAGGAAAATAATGAGGGAATTTAACGCTCCTAATTACATTGTTCGGCAGTCCAAAAAGTTTTGAAAGAGAGAAGATTCATGGAAGGTCCAAACCCAAAACCAGGGAAGTCTTCACCAACAGAAACTGTCGAAACTGTACATTCATTTTATGAAAATGATGAAGTTTGCAAGGCAATGCCAGGTATTAAAGATTGTGTGACAATTACAGAAACAAGTGGAAATAAAACAAAAATATCAAAAAGACTTATTTTGTGTAACCTTAAAGAAGCTTACAAACATTTTAAAGACAAGTTTCCTAACATAGAAATAGGTTTCTCTAAATTTGCTGAGTCGAGACCAAAACATTGTGTATTAGCCGGCCAGAGTGGCACACACACTGTCTGCGAGTGCACAACTTACCAAAACATAAAATTAATGATAGAAAATGCCAAACTAAATACAGTAACAAATAGCAGCTTCAACAATTATAAGCAGTGGATTGCAAAAATGCTTTGCAACCCATCATCAGTTGATTGCAACATGGGAAACTGTGAATACCGCCCAGGAGAAACTGTCATACGTAAAATTTTAAAAGACTCTTTTCGTGAAAACTTAATTGAACAAGTTCAGTTCCGACAGTGGATGTCAGTTGACCAATGTAATCTGAAAATTGTTCAGGAAACTTCTGAAGAATTCATAGATTTATTTTGTAGTAAGATGTCGACCTTTATTCGGCATGACTTCATTGCCAAGCAACAACGAACGTTCCTTAACTCCACAAGAGAAAACCTTATGGAATCTGAATTTGTTGTCATATGTGATTTTTCAGAAAATTATAGTATAGTTCTACAGGATGAAGCTCAGAGTTTCTACTGGACAAGACAACAGATTACCATTCATCCTTTTGTTATATATTACAAACAGGAAGACAAAATTGAGCGTATGAGCTTTGTCATTGTTTCTGATTGCCTGGAGCACAACACAACTGCGGTTTACACCTTTCAAAAGAAGCTAATTTCATATCTAACGAATAAATTTCAAAAGATTCAAAAACAGATATACTATTATTCTGACGGTTCTGCCGCTCGGTATAAAAATAAGAAAAACTTCCTGAACCTTTGCATTCATGAGGAAGACTTCAACATAAAAGCTGAGTGGCACTTTTCAGCCACAGCACATGGGAAAGGGCCTTGTGATGGAGTAGGGGGTTCAGTTAAGAGACTGGCAGTTCGTGCAAGTTTGTAAAGGCCATACCAAAATCAGATCCAAACCGCACGAGATCTATTTGAGTGGGGATTAGATAATATCACAAATGTTGATTTTGCATATTCCACTCAAGAAGACTACGCTGCTCCAGAAATATTCTTAAAAAGCCGACTTGAAGAGACATCGACAATCAAAGGAACACAGCAATTTCACGCTTTCATTCCCAACAATACATCAAAATTAATAGTCAAATACTTTTCAGGTGATGCACAGAGTTGGGAGAGGGAAGTAACTACATCACCAGACAAACTGAAGTTACAAGATGTATCAGGCTATGTCACCACTGTATATGGCAGAAACTGTTGGCTTGGGTACATTTTAGAAAAAAACGAAGAACTTGATGAAGTGAAAATTACTTTTCTTCATCCATGTGGACCAGCCAAGTCATTCTCTTATCCTGCACATGCAGATGTCCTGTGGGTGTCAGTTGTGGATGTTCTCACAAAAGTGAATCCATTTACTCCGACAGGGAGAACATACATTCTTAATGAAAGTGATGTAAACCAAACCCAGTCAGCTTTATTAAAATGTAATATGTGAAGTTCCAAGACAATTTGATGGGAAACTGCTTTCGACTCAAAACTTAATTTTTGTCTCAGGTTAGTGTTAATGTATATTTTATAGAAAGTTGTTTCAAAATTATGGTTAGTACCTATTGTGTTAAATTTAGCTATGCACAGATACCTGTTACTCAAAAACAAGCATTATGTATTTAATTTGTTTAATAGAATAGATTCAGAAGGATGTAGGTTGCAGTAAGTACTGGGAGATGAAGAAGCTTGCACAGGATATAGTAGCATGGAGAGCTGCATCAAACCAGTCTCAGGACTGAAGACCAGAACAATAACAGTTCCATTTCAAACATCATGGACCAGAACTATTATGTAAATACTTGTACTTATTCATACTTTATTTCAGTTTGTAGTTAAATGCTCAATTTCTTGTTTTTGTTATATTGGTTAATATACTGTTAGTGAAGTTGTATGAAATTAAAATAAGCAATCAATTTAATTATAAAATATGCTGATTAATTTTGGTTTAATAAGGTGATGTTTTGATATTTCTAATACTTTTTTTACTTACCTTTCAGCATATTTTAAAGAAATTCCTGTTTGTTAAAGATCAATTTGGTCACACTAGGGCCGTTAGTGAAAAACAAGAGCCGGGTATAATTTTTTTTTAACAATGAACCCATCATCATCCCAGATTTATATTTTGCCATGTGATTTACAATAGTATGAAGTAGTTATGGAAATATTTTGAAAATTTTCAAATATGTACTTTTTGTAAAAAATTAAAATTAAATCAAAATATTAATTAGTATTTTGAAAATGGTTATTAATTAGAAGCTATGTTTTGTTGTATATCCCTGGAAAGAGCATGCAAAATGCTGTAAAATGACACCTTTCCCAGTTCTATAGCTCAATTAGGGCAGCTCCTAGAACAATTTAAAAAAAGTCCGTTCACACATTTTTGACTGGTTTTTGAAAAGTTTACATAGCCATATTTCAGGAATGGTTTGAGATAAAAAATTGAAATTTGGTATTTTCCTTAGTCTCAGTGCCCACTATAAGTATACCAACTTTCAGCAAAATCTAACAAGGTGAGGTAAAATAGGTGTGTTGATTTGACATGGAATGACTCAACTGATTGACGTTAGAGATATAGGTATATAGTTCTGCACGTCTGTTCAACGTCCCTTCTTGAAAACAGAGATGACTGTGCCCTTTTCCAATCCTTTGGAAAGCTACGCTCTTTTAGAGACCTACAGTACACCGCTGCAAGAAGGGGAGCAAGTTCCTTCGCGTACTCTGTGTAAAATCGAACAGGTATCCCATCAGGTCCAGCGGCCTTTCCTCTTTTGAGCGACGTGTGCTCGAAACCCGAGCACCAGAAACACCTCACAGATGACGCGATATACGGCTTCACGCCACACCAATAACACGTAGCCTCAACCTTCTTAGGGAGGACACCTCCCTCAAATGCCAGAATAAAGGTGTCGGTATTGACGAGAGTGTCCTTACGATCTTTCTGAACGCACCGAACAAACTTAACATCCCGTCGGTCCAGAGTGGACCGGAGCTCCTCGTCAGTTTGAAGGACGAAAAATGAACCCCTTAATCACATAAAAGGGCTGGTTAGGAATAACTGACACCAGGGTGTCGCCCAGACGGTCACGAGCACAAAGGGCTGCAGATCGGGCAGCAGTAGACGTTTTGATCGACAGCAAATCCGACCGGCATTCTGCCGAGAGACTCTGTATCGACAACCTCGTTTTCAATAGTTTTCATTAAAAATAATAGCTTTGTGATAGTGAATGGGTTCCCACCTGTCCTGATACAGACCCGGTAGAGGGGAAAGTGTTTCACCCTGAGGCAGTGAGCCCGGCCCACTTCCCACGATGTAGCCAGGGAGGGGAACACTGCTGGGTCGTAAGAAGCAGCAATAAATGATCCACTGCCAATCTAAGAGACGACAGGCAGATTTTTGGATTTTAATGCTTTTCATATCCAAAGCACCCTCCCAATAGCACCCACTCCTATCGGGGGCTCTTCCTGCGGACACTGTCCAGCCACGACGAGGACTGTCAGGTGCAGTGCCATTTCCAGGAGCTCTGATGCTCTGGAATGACGGGCAACCACTCCTAGACACGCATAGAGAGGCAACATGTGATCCCTGTGTTATCAGGGGGCTCACCCAGATGGGTACGTAAACCCACCACACAGACTGACTACATGTGCCGGTGACCTAGCAGAACGGACGTGGGTTATGGTGCGGAATGGTATCCACACTGTAGATGCCAGGGAGGGAGCTCTTCCCCAAATGCCTCACACTACGCAGTGAAAATTTAGAAGTGGAAGTCAAATCCCAAAGGGGGACCAAAAAGGAAAGATGAAAAAGAAAAGGCAAGGGAAACAAACCCGAAACGAGTACAAGATACCAGGCGGGTAGCCAGGTTCTCATAAATAAGAACATCGAGAGAGGGGGAGGAGGGGGCAGAGGAGGAGCAGCGAGGGGGGAAAGAGAGAGGCAGGGGAAGGAAGTGCAGCCCGTGAAGGAAGAATGGGCAGTAATAGCTTGGGGCCCCATGTGTGCCATGCACAAAATCACAAAAGAGCCTCGAGTCTGCTGGAGGGGGATGGGAGAAGGAAGGGAGGAGGGGGGAGCACGGAGGCTACATCACGTATCAATATGGGTATTTCAGCGTGGATCGATACTCGGTACCTCAGAAACACTTGTGCTACTGATCTGTAAATGTAATCATTTCATGTACTCCATACGCACTGTCGCAACAATAAATCTTGTCAGAACTGGAAACCTCTAAAACGATGCGTTACCTTTTTCCTAGCAGTGTATATTTAATAATGGGTTTTTATTTCCGTTTCATGTCAAGTGCACCAGTGACACAGCATTCTAAAGGGAGACACCTCTGCCACGACAGCTGTATACATCGCGCTACATTACACGACAGGCAGCTATCTCGAGATACTTCAGTGTTGCAGACCTCCAACTTAACTGTGTTAATTAAAATAACCGAATGAGTAACATGTATAATGTGGTACATCACACTGAAACTGATCTCTCCCTTGACAGTCTCACTCAAGGACAGGTGCAGCACTTCGTTTTATGCTAAATTTTTCTCTGTACGATCAAAGTTATTAAACCTGCTCTCACTGGAAATATTTCCTTGTTGAACATTTTACAATTACGGTAAACTGATACTGTGGCCTGTCATGTGATAGTGGATACTTTAGAATAAGATGTTCCACTTTTATCCTCTTACGCCGACCAAAGACGTTCGTGGAAACTGAAAACTTTGTTCAATGTAGTTTGATAAGTGTGGAACATGCCACTGCGCAGAAGTTGTTCAGTTACATGTACAGATGAAATTTAGACGACGACAGCTGCGGACATCTACAGCCGATAAACTACTCCACCTGCCGGGACACAGCATTTGTACTTTGGGTGTCACAGCTCGGAGCTTCCTCGGAAATCGGGGAGTGAAGGGGGCAACAGACAATGAAAATACCCAAACAGCTGAATATATGCAAGAGACCTGCTATTAGTGATCAATATCCATGCATTAAACATTTGTGTTGTGACCTATTGAAAACTACACATTGCAAAAGATAGGTGTACCGCAAATCGTAATTGTGGTGGTTAAGTGTTATGTTGCTGTTGTAAATACAGGACAGTCCACACAGAATTGTGTTATGTCATTCAGTTGCTTGCATAGATTAAAGCTCTCTTCTAGCATCCGCAAATCGCAACAAGGTGAAGTGGAACAGTATGGCTCCATGGCACTGCATAGTGGAACCATGAAATTTATGACGACTGAAAATCTGAAAGGTGAAGTTGATTAGTCTGGAATGTGACAGACTGTCCATGTCGTGCACATCATCGTACCTAAAATACTCAATACATTCCAGGCCATTCTTGCTGTAATACGTAACAATTCATGTCTGGTCAGCATATGTTTACTTTGTTTCTTGGGGGGGGGGGGGGTGGAGGCACTGGGGGCGGGGGGTGGGGGGGGGGAGGGCTCTTGTGTATGCCAAGGAAAGAAGTTTTCTCCACTCTGAAGATAAGGGGTCAGTCTCTCTGTAAATGGGTAATTGTTGAAGGATACGAGGCCGGCTCCAGGTCAACAGATTGCTAGTGGCAAATGGATAATGGAACAGTTTCCTTTCTACTCCGATTATCATTGGCTAAAAATCGTAAGTGTTAAATAATTTCGTGGATGTTTCCAGGTGCTTGTGAAACCGAGGACTCAGACTATTGTGTGCCCTCTCAGGCAGACGTCTTCCTTACAGTGTGTATTTCTGGAGTCTCAAGTTGATCATTTGTAATTAACTGATTTACTGAGACCAATATGGTAAGACTGTGATAATGCCTAGTGTGTTAACCCGGTTGTGTACATGTCATTCTGCTCTGGCACCGCTCTGTTCTACTTAGTGGATGAGTCACACTTCCTTTAGATTCTGTCTATGAATCTCACTCTAATTCAAATGGCTCTAAGCACTCTCGGACTTACCATCTGAGGTCATCAGTCCCCTAGACTTAGAACTACTTAAACCTAACTAACCTAAGGACATCACACACATCCACGCCCGAGGCAGGATTCGAATCTGCGACCGTAGCACCTGCGTGGTTCTGGACTGAAGCGCCTAGAACTGCTCAGCCGCAGCGGCTGGCCTCTCACTCTGGTATCTGCTTTTCCTGCTATTTATTTTATGTGGTCATTTCACTTAAGGATGCTCCAGGCAGATACTGCTAGATATTTTACAATAGTTTTTGTTTCCAGCAATTTGTCATCAATAATACAGTTGTGCAGTAGTGCATTTCTCCTATGTATGCACAATATGTTACATTCATTTAAGTTTAGTGTCAACTGCCATTCATCATTTCTCTGCAGGTCATTCTGCAAATCTTCAACAAAGCCCTGTGTGTGTGTGTGTGTGTGTGTGTGTGTGTGTGCGTGTGTGTGTGTGTGGGGGGGGGGGGGGGGGAGGAGGAGGGGGGGGGGTGCTGCACCTTGCTGGAAAATTATCCATTGTTGATAACCTACCAACTGCGGAGCTTTGACAGTGCACGATTTCCTGGATGAAACATTTCTGTATCGGTGGATTGGAAGGAACGGTCCAACACCCTGGCCACCCCGCTCTCTAGACGTTACGCCCCTTGACTTTTTTGTCTGGGGGTATATCAAGGACAGAGTCTTCGTCGCACCAGTTGCTGACGTCAACGAACTGAAGGCTAGGATACAAGCTGCTGTGGGTACTGTGATAGAACACATGTTATAAAACGCCTTCTTTTTTTTTAGGGCCCACAACTACAGTTGTCATTAGTGCCCAAACAAAATTATGAATGCACTGCAAGGCACGACGTTAAAACAGCAACTAAAAAGTACAACAGTGTGAAAGGCACATTAACAGGCAAGGGATCAAAAGAAAACAGCATAATCAAATGCCCTTAGACAGGTTTATCAAGTGGAGAAAATGAACGCGAGCAGCTGCTCTTGGGTCATCCGCTAAAATGGCATCCAGAGTACACAGCAGGCCACGAAGGGCGTGAAGAGGTCGTCCGAGCTGTCGGGAGAGGTTTCGAGGCCCGAAGCTCGTTTTCAGTAAGTGTAGACCAATCGGCATGCCACAGCGATAAAATACGCTGACAAATGACCCTGCTAAAATCAAATTAAGGCACACAACAAGAAGCTGTCCAATGTGCGAAACACCTGGTGGGAACTGGAATACCGCCTCGACATTCGCCGAGCTACCAAGGGAGCACATGTCGAGGTTTACTAACGTAAGTGGTCTTAAAAAAAACTAGTAACACTAACCTATGTAATGGCATCAAATGTAAATTATTATGTCAAACAGTTATTCTGTAAGAAATTATTATACTCAGGGCAAGACTTTGTGCTCACCCTGTATATCAAGTATTCCACCCATTATCAGTGGGGGTAGATCAGCACTAGTCACAATTTATTTTTACAAGCCTGCAGTGGTTGCTTCCGTCAAAGTACGATTTGACTCTTTCCTCATCCCTGAAATCTCTCTTTCATAACGACATTTATGCAATGCAGTTGCGACTACCGAAAGATCGGTCCGCAATGCGTATCACTATTTGCACCGTCATATGTTAGTTACAGGTCTTGCAGGGAATCTTAGAAAATTCGGATCCTGCATAAAATCACTAATCAGGCTGAATGTCTCTATTCAGTCACCCACCAGTCAGTCAGTGTTCCTGCAGAAGAGAGCAAAAGGAAAGCTAAAGCTTTGAATTTTGCATTTAAAAAAATCATTTGCACAGAATGAGTGTAAAGACAAACCATCATTTCACTGCCACACAAACTCCCATATGAAGAGCACAGACGTAGGCATTCCTAGCTCTGGAAAGCAACAAAAAGTAGAGAACACACAGATCACCAGGTACGGATCGAACCCCACTTCAGAGAGAACATTTCGGCACTGGATCCTTGGCATTCACCGTGAGTCTTTCACAAACGGTGAAGTCCCAACCAACTGAAAGTAAGTGCAGGTGACTCCTGTACATAAGAAAGTTAAAACAGAAGTCCTGCAAAATTATAGACCAATACCCTTAATGTTTGTTTGTTGCAGAATTTTTGAGCCTATCCTAAGCTCAAATTAATTAATTTACTCGAGAGAGAAAAGCTTCTACCCACAAATCAGCACAAATTTAGACAGGATCACCTGTGCAAAACTCAACTCATCCTTTTCTCGCTCAACAATCGTGTCAGTCGAGTATCTAACGGAATGACAATGCTCGACTTCAGTTTCTACAAAAGTGTAGCACACTTATAAATGATACTGGGTACAGAACACTCTCGAGTACTGCTTGCCTGTTTGGGATTTCCCACCATATCAGATTGAAGGTGGCAACACAGATGCATGCTACTAGATTTCAAGTCAATTAACCTGTGAGCATTAGAGATGCTTTGTGACTGAAATGGGAATCCCTAGAGGGAAGATGTTTTATGAAACTCTTCTGAGAAAATTACTACTTTAAGTTGACCACATAATGATCCTACTGGCACTGAAGTACATCACGCATAAAGACCACGAAGAGAAGGCACGGGAAATTAAAGCTCGTACAGAGGCATAGAGAATCGCACAATTTGCAAGTGGAACAGGAGAGAAAATGATTACCAGTGGTACAGAGTGTCCTTTTGGCATGCTCCATATGGTAGCTTGTAAGTATGTATGGAGGTGAATGAATGAACGAGGGAGTCAACTACTACTGACCATCCAAAAACAAATTACACAGGATTCAAATCTACTGCTAAACTTACCTGGTGACATGGTCCCACAGCGTATTAAGCGGCAATGCTACCTTCAGCAAAAATTCTGACTTTACGTCATCACATTTCACATCTTCCTATCGACTTCTTATTCTAAACCACCAGTGTTTTATGTGCCAACATGTTGATTCTGCTAGCTCTGTCCCTGGAAACATTTATGTTTTCAAATTAATGTTCAACTGAACTTTGGTGCAAAATTTGTGCATTATTGAGGGATAATGGACTATCATGCTCATATGGAAACCAGACACCGTTACTCACCTATGTAAGAGCAAACGAAGTGGCTCTCGGGAATCCGCAGACCTCAATATCTCATGTGAACAACCTTCAGCTTCCAGAATTTCCGACCATTTGGCCAGATGAGGTTTTCAGAAATTTATTGGCAAAGCAAGAATACTGAAACACAAGAATTCTGCAGATTAGATGGGTAGTTTGGATAACAGGGTTTATATGTGGACAAGGAAAAAAATTTGCAGATTTCCTGGTTAAAAATACACTTTTCCCTACATGAAAATACACTACACCTGAGAGAAAGAACATTTTTTCCATGACAATATACGAGGTGCATTCAAGTTCTAAGGCCTCCGATTTTTTTTCTCCGGACTGGAAAGAGATAGAGACATGCGCATTGTTTTAAAATGAGGCCGCGTTCATTGTCAATACGTCCCAGAGATGGCAGCACCGTACGGCAGATGGAATTTTACCGCCAGTGGCGAGAATGAGAACTGTTTTAAATACTTAAAATGGCGACGTTTTCCTTACTTGAACAGCGTGCAATCATTCCTTTTCTGAATTTGCGTGGTGTGAAACCAACATAAATTCATCGACAGTTGAAGGAGACATGTGGTGATGGAGTTAGGGATGTGTCGAAAGTGCGTTCGTGGGTGTGACAGTTTAATGAAGGCAGAACATTGTGTGACAACAAACCGAAACAACCTCGGGCTCGCACAAGCCAGTCTGACGACATGATAAAGAAAGTGGAGAGAATTGTTTTGGGGGATCACCGAATGACTGTTTGAACAGATCGCCTCCAGAGTTGGCATTTCTGTGGGTTCTGTGCACACAATCCTGCATGATGACCTGAAAACGCGAAAAGTGTCATCCAGGTGGATGCCACGAATGCTTACGGACGACCACACGGCTGCCCGTGTGGCATGTTGCCAATCAATGTTGATGTGCAACGACAGCATGAATGGGACTTTCTTTTCATCAGTTGTGACAATGGATGAGACGTGGATCCCATTTTTCAATCCAGAAACAAAGCGCCAGTCAGCTCAATGGAAACACACAGACTCACCGCCACCAAAAAAATTTCGGGTAACCGCCAGTGCTGAAAAAATGATGGTGTCCATGTTCTGGGACAGTGAGGGCGTAATCCTTACCCACTGCGTTCCAAAGAGCACTACGGTAGCAGGTGCATCCTACGAAAATGTTTTGAAGAACAAATTCCTTCCTGCACAGCAACAAAAATGTCTGGGAAGGGCTGCCTGTGTGTTGTTTCACCAAGACAACGCACCCGCACATCGAGCTAACGTTACGCAACAGTTTCTTCGTGATAACAACTTTGAAGTTATTCCTCATGCTCCCTACTCACCTGACCTGGCTCCTAGTGACTTTTGGCTTTTTCCAACAATGAAAGACACTCTCCGTGGCCGCACATCCACCAGCCGTGCTGCTATTGCCTCAGCGATTTTCCAGTGGTCAAAACAGACTCCTAAAGAAGCCTTTGCCGCTGCCATAGAATCATGGCGTCAGCATTATGAAAAATGTGTACGTCTGCAGGGCGATTACGTCGAGAAGTAACGCCAGTTTCATCGATTTCGGGCGAGTAGTTAATTAGAAAAAAAATCGGAGGCCTTAGAACTTGAATGCACCTCGTACTTTCCCTCACAGCTGTAAAACTCATCAAACCTTTGAATGGTAAAGGTTTTAAACACAGGCGCAGAACTTTCCAACAATCTGGCAAATGAAAATATACAACAAACCAACAAGTTTCGAAGATATACTTAATGCACAGTGACTTATACGTTAAAGAATAAATGTGAATTCCACCAAATACAGCACGGTAGCTTCTAAAACAATAAAATGAAGACTGCAAGGAGCTTTAGTTGGTCAATCATAGCTTGACAGCCAATGACAATAGATATTCAGAGTTATGCAGTCAGCCAAGCAACATCACTGTTAAGTAGCATGAACACACAAACAAGAAAAGTTAATGGTGCAAATTAATATATGTACAATACAGTTACAAGAAAAGCTAAACTTTTACATATAATACTGGTTGCCAAAAATTTGTTGTTTTTTTCTGAGGGTAGGGTCAGGTAGGATCCTAAGAGTACAGCTTAAATTGAAGCAGCTAAATGTCTGTGACAAGCAAGATTGAAAATTTCACTGCTGTGAACTGATTATTTTGTAGGTTGCCTGGCTGAATAAATGTTCCATTAAGCACTTAGACTTTTCCATAGAAAAGCCAATTACATACGAAATTGTTCCAGAACTCATCTCAGAACTCCGCCATCATCAATATCTAGGAGTGATTGCTGCAAGCAGATATGGCGTTTCACATACAATGTGAAACGTCATATCTATATGCAACAATCACTCCTGAGGCATAAAAAATGACAAAATAAATATTTTTTCATGTGATATAATTACAAATTTTCAGCTTTTTCCTTTTGTTGTGCTGTGAAATACTGCTTCTTGCCAAATCTCGTGTTTCTACGCCAATGGGAAGTACAGTATGGGTTTTGATAAGTGAGTGTGCAAGTATCAAAACATGTGACATAAATGGCAATATCTTTTGACTGCATTTGCTTAGAGGCCTCAATTTTTTACACCACCTAGGTACCGTGGGCCTCAATGTGACAAATTTTAACTTCATACATTAGCTGTTACTGAGAAAGAGTTTTTCAAAAATGGTTCAAATGGCTCTGAGCACTATGGGACTTAACTTCTAAGGTCTTCAGTCCCCTAGAACTTAGAACTACTTAAACCTAACTAACCTAAGGACACCACACACATCCATGCCCGAGGCAGGATTCGAACCTGCGACTGTAGCGGTCGTGCGGTTCCAGACTGTAGCGCCTAGAACTGCTCGGCCACCCCGGCCGGCAGAGAGTTTTCAACACACAGGAAAGACCCTACATGATATTAGGTCACTGTGCAGAAACTCCTGAAGAACCAGAGCTTACTGCATAATATGTTTAAAACAAAACATAATAATACAGATAGAGAGATGCTGAATGAAACGTGTGGCTGTTAATAGTGCAATGCATGAAGTCTCAAGTGACTACCGTAGTTGAATATTCTCAAATAATCTTTCACAAAATCAAAAGAAATTCTGGTTGTTTGTAGAGGCTGTTAGTGGCACCAAAGCAAAAGCTCCGTTGTTCCTTTACAGAGGAAAACCTTGAAGAATTTCCCAAATTAAATCTTGTACCACTAGAAAGAAGAATGAAATCAGTATTAGTGTCAGTGATGTTGAGAAACTGCTGAAATTGTTAAAATAGAACAAAGCTCCATCCCTGTTAGATTTATACTGAATTTGCAGCCAAGTTTGTCCCTCTTCTGACTATAATCCTTACAGATCCTTCAAACAAAAAACCGTGCCCACTACTTAGAAGAAAAGCACAGGTCACATCCGTCTACAAGGAGGATAGTATAAATGATCCATGAAACTACTGTCTAATATCCTGATATCAATTTGCTGTAATATCTTGCAACATATTCTGGGCTCAAACATAATGAGGCATCTTGAACAGAATGATATCCTCAGTGCCAACCAGCACAGATTCTGAAACCAAATTTGCACTTTACTAATGACATACTGAAAGCTTTGGATACAGGCAGTCAGATAGATGCAGTATTTCTTGGTTTCTGAAAAGCATTTAACTCGGTAACATACCTAAACTTGTCATCAAAAGTACGTTCATATGGGGCATCAAGTGTAATTTGTGACTGGATTGAGGACTTTTTGGTAGGGAGGATGCAGCAGAAGAGCATTACCTGGCAGGTACTAGGGACTGATATGCACATTGTCAGGAGAGAGAGGGGGGGGGGGGGGGGGGGCAGGAGCAGTTTCTAGCACCTTGACCTGTCACCACCACTTGCTTTTCTAAATTCCCTCACCCCATTTATGTGCTGTCCTCCACCAATGTTCCAACCTGTCCTTTCCCCTTCCCTGTTCCTCTCCTTTTCCACTCTCTTCACCCCGCCCCCCTCCCCCAACGTCCCACGTCCTGATGCTAAACCTGACAATCTAGTCTTGGTTTGAGAGAATGAGATTTCCTAGATTTTTGTCGCCAGGGTTTTCCAAAATGATTCATTTTGGGGGTGAAATCTCATGCCAATTTTGAATATAAATGAACAGAAGAGCTGTTCATTTGTTTATCTGGAAAAATTGTACAAATGTTAAAAATTTACTTTGTGGGAAGATTTGGTAAGAAGCGGGTCCTGTTCGTTTTGTTATTTTTGTCCGAGGTATTCCGCACGAGCTTCGTGCTGTCCCACAAACGTTAAAGCAGCGATTGGCGTCGTGATGTGCAAAGTAATCGGAGGTGGCAAAGGATCTTCTGGATGAACTGTAATGTCATCGAATACCGACGACCAGAACATTAATAATGCAAATACTGAGGTTTTCACAAAAATTATTAAGTGGTTCTCAGCAAACGGACTCTCTTTAAATTTTGATAAAACACAGTATATACAGTTCCGTACAGTAAATGGCACAACTCCAGTAATAAATATAGACTTTGAACAGAAGTCTGTAGCTAAGGTAGAATTTTCAAAATTTTTAGGTGTGTCCACTGATGAGAGGTTAAACTGGAAGCAACAAGTTGATGGTCTGCTGAAACGTCTGAGTTCAGCTATGTATGCTATTAGGGTTATTGCAAATTTTGGTGATAAATGTGGTGTCACCGCCAGACACCACACTTGCTAGGTGGTAGCCTTTAAATCGGCCGCGGTCCGGTAGTATACGTCGGACCCGCGTGTCGCCACTGTCAGTGATAACAGACCGAGCGCCACCACACGGCAGGTCTAGAGAGACGTCCTGGCACTCGCCCCAGTTGTACAGCCGACGTTCATAGCAATGGTTCACTGACAAACACGCTCTCATTTGCCGAGACGATAGTTAGCATAGCCTTCAGCTACATTTGCTATGACCTAGCAAGGCGCCGTATTCAATTGATAATTAATATTATGAAGCATGTACCGTAACGAGAGATGTTCTACAATTGAGGATTAAAGTCAAGTATTCTACCAGATACCTCCTGTTTTGATAGTCTTATTTCTCTGACCTGTTCCAGACCTAACGCCAGTCAGCGTGTAATTAAACGCGTGCATTTCGGCCTCCTCTAGAAAAACAGTGTTGGCTCTTCTGCCAACACTACAATAAGAATCTCAGTAAATTAGCTTACTATGCCTACTTTGATTCACTGCTTTCGTATGGCATCATATTCTGGGGTAATTCATCGTTGAGTAGAAAAGTATTCATTGCTCAAAAACGTGTAATCAGAATAATTGCTGGAGCCCACACACGGTCATCCTGCAGACATCTATTTAAGGATCTAGGGATCCTCACGGTAACATCACAGTATATATATTCACTTATGAAATTTGTTGTTAATAATCCAACCCAGTTCAAAAGTAATAGCAGTGTGCATAGCTATAATACCAGCAGAAAGGATGATCTTCACTATGCGGGGTTAAAGCTGACTTTGGCACAGAAAGGAGCAAATTATGCTGCCACAAAAGTCTTTGGTCACCTACCAAACAGCATCAAAAGCCTGACAGATAGCCAACTAATATTTAAAAATAAATTAAAAGAATTTCTAGATGACAACTCCTTCTACTCATTGGCTGAATTTTTATATATAAATTAAAGGGGGGGGGGGTGGGGGGGTGGGAACAACAACAACAACTTAAACATTAGTGTCATGCAATATTTTGTGTATTGCAATATCTTGTACAGACATCTTTTATCAACCTGACAGGTTCCACAATGTTTACGAAGTGTCGTATTCATGATCTATGGAACAAGTATTAATCTAATCTAATCTATTGGAACACGTGAGGCAATACTGACCCTACGATTTATCTTAGAAAATAGATTAAGGAAAGGCAAACCTACGTTTCTAGCATTTGTAGACTTAGAGAGAGTTTTTGACAATCTTGACTGGAATACTCTCTTTCAAATTATGAAGGTGGCAGGGGTAAAATACAGGGAGCAAAAGGCTATTTACAATTTGTACAGAAACCAAATGGCAGATAAGAGTTGAGGGGCATGAAAGGGAAGCAGTGCTTGGGGAGGGAGTGAGACAGGGTTGTAGCCTCTCCCCGATGTTATTCAATCTGTATATTGAGCAAGCAGTAAAGGAAACAAAAGAAAAATTCGGAGTAGGTATTAAAATCTGTGGAGAAGAAATAAAAACTTTTGAGGTTCGCCGATGACATTGTAATTCTGTCAGAGACAGCAATGGACTTGGAAGAGCAGTTGAACGGAATGGATAGTGTTTTGAAAGGAGGATATAAGATGAACATAAAAAAAAGCATAACGAGGATAATGTAATGTAGTCGAATTAAGTTGGGTGATGCTGAGGGAATTAGATTAGAAAATGAGGCACTTAAAGTAGTAAAGGAGTTTTGCTATTTGGGGAACAAAATAACTGATTTTGGTCGAAGTAGAGAGAATATAAAATGTAGACCGGCAATGGCAAGGAAAGTGTTTCTGAAGAAGAGAAATCTGTTAACATCGAGTACAGATTCAAGCATCAGGAAGTCGTTTCTCAAAGTATTTATATGGAGTGTAGCACTGTATGGAAGTGAAACGTGGACGATAAATACTTTAGACAAGAAGAGAATAGAAGCTTTTGAAATGTGGTGCTACAGAAGAATCCTGAAGATTAGATGGGTAGATCACATAAGTAATGAGGAGGTATTGAATAGAATTGGAGAGAAGAGAAATTTGTGGCACAACTTGACTAGAATAAGGGATCGGTTAGTAGGGCATATTCTGAGGCATCAAGGGACCACCAATTTAGTACTGGATGGCAGAGTGGAGGGTAAAAATCGAAGAGGGAGACCAAGAGATGAATACAATAAGCAGATTCAGAAGGATGTGGGCTGCAGTAAGTACTGGCAGATGAAGAAGCTTGCACAGGATAGAGTAGCATGGAGAGCTGCATCAAACCAGTCTCAGGACTGAAGACAACAACAACAACAACAATATAGAACAAATCAGGTTTAAGAAAGTAATTGCAGTTTATGCAAATTATCAATTTTAAATGATAATTCAACAAATGATCACATTGGCGATTTAATTATAAAGCAATATTATGAAAAGGAAGTTGCTACTCACCATATAGTGGAGATGGTAAGTCGCAGATAGGCACAATAAAAAAAAAAAAGACTGTCACAGTATAAGCTTTCGACCAATAAAACCTTTGATGAAAATAGACACCCCCCCCCACACACACACATACACATACATGTGCGTGTATACGACTGCAGCCTATGGCAGCTGAAGTCACACTTGGGGGGGGGGGGGGGGAGGGGGGAGGAGGAGGAGGAGGAGGAGGAGGAGGAGCACCGGCACATGATATGAGTGGCAACTTGGTGGGGGTAAGGAGGAGTTTGGGGCGGGGAGGGGGAGGGATAGCAGGGTAGGGGCGGTGGCAGTGAAGTGCTGCTGGGGAACACACAGAGACGAGGTGGAGAGAGGGTAGGGTAGCTATGTGGAGTCAGAAGGTTAGACGGAGGTCAGGGGTGAGTGGGGGGGGGGGGAGGGGGGTAGTCTGACTGGAAGGGTTGGTGCCAAAATAGTGTTTCCACTGTAGGGATCAGGAGAAGCAGAGGAGGTCTTTAACAAGTCCTTCATAATTGAACTTGGGAGTGGGGCAAAAGGTGAGGCCTTCGGAGACGACAGGGTGTCCACAATGAGACTCCAACATTTTAATATCCTATATCTTTCTCATTTCAGATGGTGGACCTGTGAATCCTGAAGGGGCAGACAGAGCAATTCAACAAGTTTGTGGTGTGAAAATTTGATACGCCAAGTGGCCGTAGTGGAGCTGCAATCAATTGTTTTATCAAAATGGAGGATATGAATAAGCTTGCACAAGTGGTCTGGCGGTATGCAGAGACAAAATCGGCAACCCAAGTGCAAAGAAACTTTCGTCAAGTTTACAACAAAGCGCCCCCCCGTCGTTCGAGACTATAAAGAAGTGGTGTGATCAGTTTATGGCTATTGGGAGTGTTGCGAAAGGGCACGGTGGTGGTAAGTCTGGGATCAGCAAACATGGTGTGGAACAAATGCAGCGGTCATTCAAACAGAGTCCACAGAAGTCAGTGCGACAGGCAGCACGAGAACTTCTTACGAAACGTTCGACAATGCACAGAGTGTTTCATCAGCGGTTACGTTTGCACGCATATAAAGTGCAGGTTGTGCAAGAAATCGAGCCCGATGATCGACCAAAGCGAGAAGAATTTGCATGTGTCACGTTAGGTCGCATTGCCGCGGACGAGTCATTTTTATCGCGCGTGATGTTTACTGACGAGGCAACCTTTCACGTGTCACGGGCTGTCAATGGTCACAATGTGCGCATCTGGGGGTCTGAAAATCCACATGCACCTAGGGAACACATGTGCGACAGTCCGAAAGTTAATGTGTGGTGTGGTTTGATGATAAATCGCATTGTTGGGCCATTTTTCTTTCAGGAGCCGACTGTGGATGGAGCCATCTACCTGGACATGTTGGGACAATTTGCCATGCCACATATAACAGACAGACCTGCAGCCAAATGTGATGTTTCAACAGGACGGTGCACCACCCCATTGGAGCCTTGATGTCAGAAAATTTTTAAATGACATGGATCGGCCGTGGAGGTCCAACTCCTTGGCCGCCATGTTCATCCGACATAACCCCCTCGATTTTTTCTTCTGGGGTTATGTGAAAGACCGGGTATATGCTACACCGGTAAAGGACCTGAAAGACTTGAAACAGCGCATAAGAATTGTCATCAACTCTGTCACAGAACAAATGCTCCGCAACACGTGGCACGAAATCGATTATAGACTTGAAAACTTTCGCGCTACCCATGGCACCCATGTTCAAGTGTACTGAACCGTCCACCTGTGTATGAATCCTTGATGAGCTGCTGTATGATTTCCCTATATTTGTTCGTCAATAAATTGTGTTACCTCTCAGATTTTACGAGTTCAAATGTTGGAGTCTCATTGTGGACACCATGTACTTCTGTGGGGCTAAGGCTTCTGGTGGAAAGGTTCATGACTGTGTTTAGGTTCTGGATTCTGTGTGGTGGTGGGAGGGAGATTTGGAGGGTGGGGTAAATCTAGCAGATCTGCGAGACAGGGCTTGTCAGCTATGAGGGGACGTGGGGGAGGTTAGGAGGTGGTTGTAGAGGTGGTAGATAGTAATACTCCAACGTGGGAGTAGGAAGTGAGAAGGGTGGAGAGTTTTTTGAGGTTGTGTTGTGAATGTTGCTTTAGTTCCTGGAGGGCAAGGGTTTCAGTGTGTGTTACGGGTTCCAGGAATTTGGGTTTGCACAGCAGGATAATTTTGCGGATGAAGAGAAGGTACTGCAAGGAGGTTTGGGCTTGGTTAATAGGATTTTGCAGGTCTATGTTGGTGAGGGCTAGGACTGGCAGAAGCTGGAGGTCATTGTGGAAGGATGGGGTGGCAGCCGGTTGGGTAATTTGATGGTTACACCATTTGGAGGGATTCCATGAGCCAAGCAACAATGCAGGAACAGCATGTGGGACTGGGTTCTGGCTAGGGATAAGAAACTTTTCTGTACTGACACAGATGGAAGGGGGGCAAGGATCCACGGTGGTGGAAAAAATGCAAAAAATTACGTAAATAATGCAGGATTACATCCGAAAAAATACGCCCAAATACAAGGGAATAATCATGAGAAGGGAGAAATGGATGAAACAGGGAGAAACAAGATGAAATCTGAGGAAGTTGACGATGGTGTGAGGTGAAAACGCACTAAAACTGGTGTGAAGTCACAATGATGTCAAAGAAAAGATGTAAGTACGGAGGATGAGGCAGCATCAGCGATTTCATTTGGGCGCAATAGTTGCACACCAACACGGATGAATGTGCAGCTGCATTAACGTGATGCAAGAGCCAGGAATTGTCTCACTACATTTCACGCCATTTCCTTCTTACATTTTCTCGCAGGTGTCGCAACACGTCCCAATAGTACCACCGATTAACGGTTTGTTCCTGTGGCATGAATTCATGATGAACTAATCCTTCAAAGTCAAAGCACGGCTCTGACATTTGACCTGACATTACTAGCTATTTTTGGTCTTGAAAAAAATTTTCCGATACACTGCAAAGATTGAACCTTGGTCTCAACATCATAACTAAAGACCCACATCTCATCACTAGTTATGATTCTCTTTAGGAACATCTTTTTCCCATTTGCACAATCTAAAAACTCTTCACACAGATTGCGTGGTGAAGATCTTTCTGGTTTCGACTCACAAATCGTGGGATAAACTTGGCGGCAACATCGTGCATTCCAAATGCTTCGTCAGGATTTCACAACATGATCCAACTGAAATGTTACTTTCTTCTGCAGTGTTTAAGACAGTCAGTTTTCGATTGGCACACACAATTTCGTTGACATTCCTGACACGAGCGTCATCAAAAGACACCTAAGGCTGTCCTGAATGAGGGACATCTTTAACTTCCGTCCAGCCATTTTCAAACTGTGTGAACCATTTGTAACACCGAGTACGGCTTAAGCATAATTTGGTGTGTGTCTGTAAAGGTTTTCTTGAGTCTCTCACAAAATTAATGTACACATGGGGTCGACAGAAGCGTCCGATCCCACGCGTCGGCTTTTGACCCGTGACGTAAGGGTGTTGTCGTGTGTGACGTCATGACGGCGCGGAGTTTGGTTTGAGTGTGGCTGTCTCCAGTTCTGCTTTTATCTTATTTTATTTACTTTTTCTGATCTGTTTCGTTCTATCTCGAGAGATTTTTTTTTTTTTATTTAAAAAACACTTATTACTTATTTTAATTATCTGTTTCCTCGAATTTCTGTTTTAGTTTATTATATTTATCTTTCTGATCTGTTCGTTCTATCCCGTGAGATTTTTTTTTTTTTTTTTTTTTTTTTTTTAAAGACAAAAAACACTAATCAGCTACTGAAGCATCTTTATCTTCTATGGGTTGCAGGGGTTACAACCCCTGGGGAGGTGGGGTGGGTATTCATGCATGGCTGTCTTCACTTACACGTTGTAGCTACGCAAGGCGTCTAATTTGTTTATATTTAGTTTGCCCCCCACCCAAAACACCCCATTTCCTGCGCTTGTCCCGTTACTGTCATTAGGCTTCTTGTGGAAAGTGTGTGTGTTTTTTTTATGTTTCCGCCATATTTGTGACGTCATGGGTCAAAGCAGACGGGTGGGATTGGACGCTTCCGTATTTCCGTACACATGTTGCTCCTCTTACCCTGCCACCTCGAAAAAAAATTTGCAAACTGTGCTGTTTTACTCAAAGCTCTGTCACGCACAGCACAGTGGTTTGCAGAGTAGAGGTAGATGGCATAATGCCAGTCAGATGTACTCCTCCTTTACAGAATTTCACACTTACAGTACTGACATGCACGTCATGCTTCAGCCTACAATCATAATAGTGAAAATTACAGTAACACTCATTTATACTTTGATATTTTCCTTTTTTTAACATGCTTCATTTGTTAATATTTGAGCTTCGTGCATATATAAATGAGATAAGGGTAGTACAAGGAGAATTTTAAATACTGCTCTACAGGAGTCTGTATTTAGCTTGTTTCATTATTCTGAATGTCTGTACAGAGTCTAAATGTTTTCTGGTAATTATGGAGTTTCCTCAGAAGATAATGAGTAGTACATTGTGACCATTTTGTACCATTTCACATTGTCACGAATACATACACCTAAAAATTCTATCCTACTGATGAGAGAGTTTTTTTTTTTGTCAATGCTATAAAAATCAGTATAGGAGGGGGGAGTTTCTACACAACGTGAAAATTGACCATTACTTTTTTAAAAAAAATTATTGTGTATTATAGCTCCTTTTGTTTCCTGTTGGTTTTCATTATCACACTGTCTAGTTCAGCTGGGATCATTCCCCCAACAAGGCCACAGCCCACCATCTTTGCTGTCCTTTGCTTGTTAAAAATGTGTGGAATCAATGGCAACATCAAATAGAATCCATTGGATTGATAATTTCACTAAAATGTCCATATATTCGTATGTTTATCTTCTTGTATTAAGCTGATGTATCCTATAGCAAACTGAAACCATCATTGGGCAAATAAATTATTGATACTGAAAGAAATCTCTGCTTGGCAAGAGGCACCATCATGCCACTATTGCTTTTGTATCAGCCCTTTATAGTTGTGCCTGTCAAATGATTTCTTTCCATCTTTTCTTTAGTCATTATATACAGACAGATAAACAGGTTGCAAATTTCAGCCTGAACAATCTAGCATAGGGTACGTCAAACAATAATTTACAGACAATAGAAAGGAATTTCGGAAATTACAGAATAGTTGCATCTGGGTGGGGATTGGAAGGTATATTCTCCACAGCTAGACCACGGAATCTCGTTAGGGGTAATAAACTATCATCTCAGAAAAGGCAACAAATGTTTCCCAGGAAAGAACCAAAGAACAACCTCCACATCGTATGGCATTCGTATGTGTAATTTCTGTGCGAATTATTCGTAAAAGACTGTAGAAATTACGGATTGCTACTAGAGTGTAGAGAGTTATGACTTCATGCTCTCCCGTGTATAGAGTGAACTCTCAAAAACTACACCACAACGAGTCAGATCGTCTGCCGTAAGTTCAAAGGAAATACGCAAAATCAACAAGTAAATAGCAAGTAATAGCCGAACCATCGCAACGCGATTGTATCACACTGGTCTTACAAATGAAACGACATAGATTATTTAACAGGATATGTTTGAAGTATACGTTGATTACTTTACCTTTACTATATAACCACACGATGATGACATTACACATCCATCTACAATGCTTTACTTTTTACACATTATATTATTACCTTTAGTTTATCTACAATACGTTCCAGCTTTTGACAGTTTGATTGCTGTTAAGCACCATACTACAAATTTGAGCAGTAATGTTGGCTGACTGTAAGAAAATGGCGACAAACCTCTTGGCCAATAGCGAACAATCACAGCAGCTGTCATTCGTTTAATCAATAAGCGGTAATTCTTGGTCGTTTTGAGATTTGCGGAAGCATGGAATCGTTCAGAAAGCTTCAAAATGATATTGCTTTTTGCTTAAATAATCGTATGCACGAAACTTGCCGCATCTTTTGTCAAATACAGCACACTGACATCAAAACTGCGTAATAATTTTTTCATCTTTAAACGGCAGGCAATGGTTTGAGACACACGTATTATAACTGTGTGGTAGACGAACATTTCATCAGAGCAAATATTAAACAATAATTGTCTGACTTGAGAAATTATCATTCTATGACACTGAGATTACTTTATGTAGTTGACACCACCAGAGTGAAAGTTTAAAATTGCCGCTATTTTGATCAATAAAGTCCTTAATACAAGATGATCGCCATTGCAGGTTCTGTCTCTGTGGAGTGTGGAGTAGTTAAGTTGACTGTTACTAGAAAAGGGAAAAGAATGATTCGTAGAACTAGGGCATTACTAATTTGTTTTTAATATATTGTTGTACAGCATTAAACCTGGAAACTGTTGCGAAACACTTGTACGCATGTGCGCAATCAAAGATATTGATTCGTTAGTGTATGTAACTGTTATATTCAGAATCGCGAAGAAAGTCGGCTGTTGAGCGAATTTTTTCTTACGCCAAGAGTTGTGTGCAAAATAACAAACCCAGAGCATACATAAATTACCTGGTAAGTTGGATTTGTGTATATAAATGAAATTTAGATCTGTAGACTTCGTGCGGTTAGATGAAACTGGAAATTTTCATCCACGGAATATTTCAAAAGATTTTGTATGTAAATAATCTAGTTATGTACACACACACACACACACACCAGTATATTTACTCGCTAATGATATTTGCTGTTTAAATAAAAAACTGATGTCAGCATGGACTCAGCAGTTCACAAACACTATATCAGAAGTAGGGCCAAGGCCCAAGTTTTGGCCACTGCCTCACTTATGGCCACTTTGGTGTAATTAGCGAATTTTTAAACTTCTTTTGAATATCAGCCAGTCTTACAATAGCTTAGTATAAACAAGAAATGTGCTATTCAATTTGATACAGAAGCATTTTTTGTTTTTGTTCTGAATCATTTTTGTGAAAAGATGTGTGTTGTTGCGTTTCCTAGAGTTTTCTTTAAGCAATGTACAATAGGTGTTTCATATTCAACATGTATAAATAAAACATCAGAAGAAACTTAATGTATTAGAGTTAAGATTATATATTATGGTTTCATTTTTACATTTTAAATATGATCTAGTCCAAAAACACGCCGTTCAACTTCTGTGGCCATTAACAGGTACATATGTAGTCGTGGTTCCCTGTTATGTTCATTAGTAGAGACATGTGTGTACTGTTTTGGCCACTTTTAAAAAAATTATATAATACCAATGTGGGTCTAAGTTCTAACTAGGCTAATTTTATTTATGTAGGTTATTTAAAGATTTCTGGTTTTATTTTTTATATCAAGATGGACCTAATTAAGTCTTGCTTGATCTCATTATTTTCTGTCTCCTTGTAACATTCTAAAATATGCAGTATGTATCATGAAAATAGAACATTTTTTTAACTCGTGGTTTGAATCAACCATGAAATATAGTAGTTCAGTACTCTCCGAACAAAGCTAAAAATGCACTAGACTCTATTGTGAGAGAATGAAGGTTGCTACTGCAAGTAAGTTTTTACAGTGATGGGAATAATATTAAGGAAATAAAATTTCTGGCCCATCTCCACTGTGACCCACATTCAATCTTAGTGGAAAAAAATGGTCTGAAATCTGGGCTGGTCCAACATAGGGTTTCCAGTTACTAAGGAAAACCTCTATGTATCCATGCAGTAATGTATTGAAAAGGCAGATAAGTGGAGTTCTAAGGCTGCATCGCTAATAACTAACCTGTAAAAGGTGGTGGGTAGGAGTTGCTAACTCAATCTGTATATCTTGTTTTCATTT
This sequence comes from Schistocerca piceifrons, assembly GCF_021461385.2. Lineage (NCBI taxonomy): Eukaryota > Metazoa > Arthropoda > Insecta > Orthoptera > Acrididae > Schistocerca > Schistocerca piceifrons. The sequence goes on from NC_060148.1 coordinate 40,528,608, forward strand.
CAGGAGGGGGGGGGGGGGGGGGGGGTGGTGGTGGTGGTGGTGGTGGTGGTGGTGGTGGTGGTGGTGGTGGTGTTTAGAGTACAAATAGATGTACAAATTAATTTGCAATATGAATGTAAAATGACTAGTTACACATCTTGATGATTTATCATGCAAAATGATCCATGGAACATGAAAGTAACTAACCTGGAAAAAAGAGATATTTGTCTTTTTTAAGATGCACAAAGTTTTGTCAAGATGCCAAGTATTGTTAGAGTCAGCACAGTTGAATAAGTAATAGTGAGTAAAATACATTGAGTGCCGATAACTGTATTTGCACTTGTAGGTAAAAAGGTAAAATACATCAAACACAGCAACCAAGGAACATTACATTATACACATAAAACTCTAACTCAGAGTGTCCAATAGTACCAGAGAGGTTTATTGTATTCCACGTGATGCACTTTGCTGATGTCTCACACGAAATATATTGTTTACACATTTCCAACACCTCCCTCCCCCCCCTCCCCAACATATATTTTGTGGGCGTGCCGTCACAGGATAAAACCAAGTAGCCTCACAATCTTTTCAAACTTCTCTTTGTGTAAGGGTTTTATCAGAAGGTCAGCCAACATGTCTTTTGTGCGGAGGTAGCCCACAGCGATGTTCTGTCGCTCTGTGTCGTCCCGAATAAAATTGGCGCTTATGTCAATATGTTTCGTTGTAGCACTAGTGACATCAATTTTAGCTAGGTTAATGGCTCCTTTATTGTCACAGAAGATCATTAAAGCAGCAGCCAGTAGTGGAGTGCGTATCTCCCAATTCACTCCCCCAGTCCGCATTGCTGTAACCTTCTAGTTTTGCATTACTTTCTCTGTGGTATCTTAATTCGCGGTTTACTTATATCTTAGATATTGGAGTATCCTTTTCACAGCTTTCCAGTGCTTTTCCTTTGGGTCTTGGCAATATCTGCTCGCTGAGTTTGTGGCAAAAGCAATGTCAAGTCGTTACGTTTGAGACAAATATAACAGGCTCCCTACTGCTTCTAAATATGGAACATTCTTATCACATTCCACAGCTGTCTCATTTACATTTAACTTCACTCCTACTTCCATTGGAGTATTTATGTGTTTACAGTCACTCATGCCAAATTTCTTTTAAAATTTTTTATATGTATGATGATTGATTTAGGCTCAATTCTTGTCTCTCTTCATCCTTAGTGATCTGCATATCTCAATAATGTTTAAATTCTCTCAAATCATGCACCTTAAACTTGGTTTGCAGCTATTTCTTAAAAATTCTGATTTGCCTTTAGTTTTCAGTCAGGATAAAGCAATCATCCACCCATATTGTCATTATAATTATTATCATCCCTTCTCTTCCCCTTTTATAGTGTATACTGGGATCTGCCTGAGATTGCTTCATACTCATATTTGAGTTTTATGTAGACATAGATTCCAACAATGTGCACTCTGTTTGGTCCATAAATACTTTTTTGCAAACACCAAATATTTTCCATTTCAGATCTGGTTTCATGGCTTCTCTTGATGGAATGACATATGCCTCCTCCTCCAATTTCCTATTTAAATATGCTGTTTTTACATCCATATGATGAATTGTTAAATTTCGTTTTGCGGCCAAGGCTAAAAAATTCTCAAATGAGGCATACTTGACTATTTCTTTGGAATCTACCCCTTGTTTTTGCAAATATCCTTTTATTACAAGTTGTGCTTTATATGTTGGTGATGAATTTTCAGGGCTCTTCAATTCAAAGGTTTCGTTGTGAGATAAAGATTCCAATTCCCTCTCCATCGCTTCTTTTCATTCTTGAGAGTTCGGGCCACTCATTGCTGCTTCTGCTGTTGCTGGCTCATCATTAAAAGACCGACCTGCATACATCTCAAAATACAGATATTCTTTCAGTTTTGGTATGTGAGAAGAACGCCTTACATTGTTATCTTCCTTTTGTTTGTCCTCTGAGTCATTGTCGTAATAAATAGTCCCCACTTGCCTTTGACTATCCTCTTCCTGTTCTTCACTTTCTCTTTCTTCACATAAGGTTTCACTCTTGGAACTAGGTGCAGTTAACTTAGTAGTAGTTGTCCTCTTCAGAGTCCTTTCTATTTTCAAAGAATACTACATCTCTCCTAGTAACTATCCTTTCATTCAATGGATCCATTAATTGGTAGCCCCTTGAATTCTCACAATAGCCTACAAAAATATGCTTTTTAGCCTTTGGGTCCCATTTTCGCTGTTTTGGAATGTGTGCCATTGCATCACATCCAAAAACCCTTAGATTGCTAGGATCAGGTTTCCTTCCTACCCATATCTCATAGGGGTTTTTATTCCTTCATGCTTTTGTAGTTGCTCTATTGACGAAATATACAGCTGTTGATACTGCCTCTGCCCAATAATCTTTTTATAATCCAGCATCAGTTATCATCGACAGTGGTCCTATTACCCTTCTCAGCAACCCCATTTTGAGATTGGCTGTATCTTATGGTAGTTTGATACCCAATTCCCATTTTTGCCAGAAGTGTCTTCAATTTCTGGTCAATATATTCTCTCCCATTATCAGACCTGATGATCTTAATCTTCTTTCCCGTCAACCTTTCGACCATGTTAAGATATTCCTCAAAAATGTCACTCACTTGGTCTTTGGAACTAAGAAAATAAACATGAGTATATCGTGAATAATCATCAATAAATGTAAGAAAATAACAACTCCCACCTGTGCATTCGCACTCCGTCAGGCCACATATATCTGTACGGATTAACTGTAATACCTCTGTAGATTTGCTAGTTGTAAAAGGTAGCTTCACTTGTTTTCCTTTTATGCATATCTCACAAGGGTCCTTGGATACACTACAATTCTGTTTTCCCTTTACCATATCTCTTATTAAAGACACTCTTTCTATTTAGGCGTTGAAGTCTGCAGTGCTATAAAAAACCTTCTGCTGAGTATACTGAAGGACTAACATGTTTATGTTTACTGTCAATGGTATCCAACTTAAAAATACCCCTTTCATTACTTGCTGTAGTGTTCCTTCACCATTTTCGTTGGTTACTCTTGCTCCTTGCATGTCAAAAATGACTTATTTCCCTTCTTGACAATTTCCCGTTATGGCAGTAGGTTAATCGCAACATTTTTTACATAATGAACATCATGTGCTGTAACCATATGGGGTTCACCATTGACTCTGGAGCTTGCTGCCATCAACAGTAGATATTCCCATACGAGTCTTATCTTTAACATCATAAAGAAGAGATTTGTCTTTAACAGTATGCACAGATGCACCTGAGTCTAAAATCCATTCCAGTTGACTATTACCCACATCTCCAAGAGAATGAAAACATGAGATTGCCTTACCTTTATTATTGGTCCCCCCCCTCTCAGGGCTATCAGCAATATACCTCTTTTTCTGCGTGTCTGACCTTGGTTTTTTTTTCTCTCTTTTTTTTCCTCTGCACTGAGATGCAATATGCCCCTTTTTCTGACATCTATAGCACCTCACTGAGTTCTTCTCTTTGTTTCTTGAATAAAGAGCAGATACTACTCAAATGCATGACAGCTTGAAGTACTCTTTACATCCTGTAGGATTTTCACTTTGACACTGTCGCCCGTGATCGTTATACCTGAGCTTTCCACTCCCATAATCATATGCACCTGCCAACAGTAGTGACCCTATCCACAGTAGTGACCCTATCCATTCGTCAGCAGTCTCAAACTCAATGTTTCTCAGTCGGTTCGATGTGGCTATTGTTTTGTTGACGTATTCGTCTACACTCTTGCATTTGTCCAGCTGAGTGGTAATTAACTCACGTAATAATCCTACTTTCCTTGTAAGACCTCTATCCTCAAATGCACTTTGTAATTTGTCCCAGACTTCTTTCGCTGTCGCGGATTTTTCAACGTGAACATAATTCGCTGGGTCAGCTAGTAATATCAACTTTGATTTTGCTTTCCTATCCTTACTTGAATAATTCTGATCTGTGGATTTCATTGTCTCATCCACCACATCCCATAGGTTGTCCAAATGTAAATACACTTCTACTGCAAATTTCTGTGTTGCATAGTTTTCGTGACCCATAAGTCTTTCAATCTGTGGAATTTGTGCCGTGCTCATTTTAACGGTAACTTTGATCTTCCTTGACGTAAAGAATAAGACCGAAGAACAGTACAAAAGAGTTGCGTTCATAACTCATACTTCACGCAAGTGCACTACTTGGAACTTTTCCAATACTTTCTCACTATTATATTATGTATATACTTATTCTAAATGCATCCCTGGGTCCATAACCTATTAGAGTCAACACAGCTGAATAAGTAATAGTGAGTAAAATACATTTAGTGCCAGTAACGATATTTGCACTTCCAGGTAAAATACATCGAACACTACAACCGAGGAACATTACATTATATACATAAAACTCGGAGCATACAGTAGCACCAGAGAAGTTTATTATATTCCACATGATGCACTTTGCTGCTGTCTCACATAAAATATATTGTTCACACAATTCCAACAAGTATTAATGGGGCTACAGCTTGTATTGCTGAAGAGAAATAAGAAATTGGTTCCAGGAAGTATCTAAAACTCTGAAAGATAAGGATATATTAAATGACCCTAACAGAGTTTTTAATATGGATGAAACCTCTTTTTTCTGGCTCCAAAAGGAGAATTGGATCGTTTTTAGGCAAATTATCACAATATATTGTGTTAATTGTCTTTCTACCCATGGGTACATTGCGTAACTAACAAGGAGGTACTGAATAGAATTGGGGAGAAGAGAAATTTGTGGTACAATGTGACTGTAATAAGGGATTGGTTAGCAGAACACATTCTGAGGCATCAAGGGATCACCAGTTTAATTCCGGAGGGAAGCATGGGGGGGGGGGGGGGGGGGTAAAAATCATAGAGGGGACCAAGAGATGAATACATTAAGCAGATTCAGAAGGGTGTTGGTTGTAGTAGTTACCCAGAGGTGGAGAGGCTTGCACATGATGGAGTAGTATGAAGAGCTGCATCAAACTAGACCTTGGACTGAAGATACAACAATAACAACAACAATTGTTCCACTAGTTGCTGCAACTTTTTATCTCATTTATGCATGTTTCTCTTATGTGCTTGTATAAAGAACAAAATAACTTACTGGCAAATTGATTCTACAATTATTTAGAACACCAGTTTTGTTATAATACTCAATAGCCTAAACTTGGGAAATAAATGACAATAGCTAGAGTTAGTGTGGCCAAAACTGAGGAAATATGCTATCTTGTATTCAGTATTTCCTTATTTCTGTTGCTATAAAACTTAGAACCCTTGTTCCTATATAGCTGTAATGTATAGATGTTGGAAAAAGTGTTTATGATATTCTGAATTAGTTTGTAAACTTTTTTCCCATAGTAAACAGATAGCCTATCTCGAATTTCGATAAAAAGGCCATAAGTGGTGCCTCAACCCTGCAGATAATTTCTGTATGGACAATGCATTCCTGTCTCGGGTTGTGAATGGAGCTTCTTATGTGCAAAGGTGTTTAGGCTGCCAGTGAACATAAGACATGAAAAGGAAAACCTCCAAACGTTTGAAAACAAAGCCAAAGAATACTTCAGTAGCCACTCCTACAGTTTATCGGAATAACAGGAAGCCAAAAGGTAAATTCTACTCAAGTCTAATATCTGTATTAGATAGAGCCTTACTTTGCCAGTATGTTGAAAGCTGATAGTAGTCTCTGTGGAGTTACGTAAATGCTTTGTCTGAAGGATTTGTATGCTGCTAAGTTAGTTGCATATTCGATAGATCGTTTGAACAGTTGTTTTATCAAAATGATATGGAATAATATGGTTTACAGGATATGTATACATGGTTAATGTTAACATTAATGAACATTTTATTTTTTTAGTCCTACTTCTATAGCTGCATTGAAATCTGGGACATTTTTTAGAGGATACCAGCTTTTAAATATAAATTATTCCCTGGAATAGGAGTTGTCCAGGAGAGATGATTTTAGATTAGATTTACAACTTGCTTTGCTACCTGTGAGTTAAGTTAGGCTGTTGGGTAAGTGCTGAATTTTTTTTATTTCTGCGTATTGAACTCCTTTCTGAGCTACTACCAGCTTCAAGAACGGGCAATAAAGTCTTTTTCTTCTCTAATGTTGTGTGTGTGTGTGTGTGTGTGTGTGTGTGTGTGCACGCTGTAAATCTTATCAGATGGTGATGGCTTATTTATTAGTAGTATCATTAGTGACTGTATGTATTGTGATGGTGCAGTTAAAATGCACAACTCTTTGAAGAGGTGCCTATGTGATGATTGTGGGTGAAGACTACATATTGTTCTTATGGTTCACTTTTTTGTGGTTAGTACATTCTTTCTAATTCATGAGTTACTGCAGAAAATTATTCCACAAGAGTGGGTTTGATTTGATATTTTTAAATTTGGTCCTGTTGATTACATATTGTACAAAGGGTGTACTAGTAGCATAGGGCAAGCCAAGTGAACTAATACAAAATTATGTGAACATTTTATATACCATACAAATACTTTTCTATTAATGATTGGTTGTGGACAATGTTACAACCTGCATTTTTAATGGTATCTGTTCAAGTGGATGCTTAAATAGTAAAACAAATGAAGTACCCATTTTTATTCCAGTGCTACAAATAAATTAAGTTTACATTTTGTCATTATGATTTAAATTAAAATACATAATTTTTATCTTTATTACATAAGTAAGGTAGAGTGAATACTTAATAGTGTAGAATAAGTGGTGGTGCACATTTTATTGTTATAATTTATGTTAGGAATACACATTTGTCTTCATGACATAATAAAAAAAATTCTTGTACGAAGTTTTTTCTTTTTTAATGTAAGTAGTTTCATCTATTTTTACTCAAAAGGATGCTTTATTACTCTAGAAATTCATTCATTTTATAATAAGTTTCTCTGAAGAGTGATTTTAGTTTCCTTCTGAAAACCTTTATGTTACTAATTTCCTTTTTTAAATTGATGGGAAGCTTGTTACATACTTTTATTTCTCAGTTACTCCACCATGGACTTTTGTGAGAGTTGCAGGTCTTGGTGGAAATTTTCCCCCGTCTTTTGTTACGCTTGTGAATGTTAGTTTTTTTGTTTTATAATAATAATTCCTTGGTGCTGGGTACAAACATCGTCATTGCGTGTATGTATATTGATTGGTAATGGGAAGTATCCTGAGAATCTTAAATATCTCTGCAGGATGTTCTGTTACAACCCCACACATTAATCTCACTGCTTGTTTTTGTAGTTTGAAAGACTTTTTCAACCCCTATAGCATTTCCCCAGAAGATACCATAAGAGAATACAGAATGGAAATCTGCAAAATAGGACAAAAGCAATATTTCTGTCAACAAGGTGAGAACTCAGGGCAAAACACTCTGTGCAAAGTTTTTGAACAGCTGACCAATTTGCTCTTTCCAGCTTAGTTGATTGTATGTGTGGTTTCATAAATTTTTTGGTTGTTGATCTCCATTTCAGGAACTTGGAGGTTTGTGTTCCCCCCCCCCCCCCCCCCCCCCCTCCCCCTCTCCGAAACTGTATAACGTTGATTTTTGAAAAATTTAGAATTAGGCGATTTGCTGTGTATCGTTTGCGTACTTGGTTAGAGACTCTCAGGGCTGTATCCTGCAGTGTGGAACTGGCCCTTGATCAGAATAGTCGTATCATCCGCAAACATGACTATTTTTAGTCTGTCATGAACTGTAACTGACAGATCATAAATGTAGATTAGGAAAATCAGTGGGCCAAGGTCGAGCCCTGGGGGATTCCAAGTCTGCTTCCATTAAGATGACTCTTTGCTTCCTGTTGAGTAAATAAAATTCTGCCATGTCAACGATTTACCCTTGATACCATAGTCTGGAAGCATTTTTAGTAATATGTTACGATCAACACAGTTGAAAGCTTTGGCAAAGCCACAAAAGATCTCCTCCTGAGATTTAATTCATCTAGAGTTTCACCTGTTAGACAAAATATGGGCCGTGCAGAGTGGCCGTACAGTCTGAGGCGCCATGTCACGTATTGCGAGGCCCCTCCCGCTGGAGGTTCGAGTCCTCCCTCGAGCATGGGTGCGTGTGTTGTTCTTGGCATAAGTTAGTTTAAGTAGGCGGAAGTCTAGGGACGAATGACCTCAGCAGTTTGGTCCCTTAGGAATTCACACACATTTTCTAAATATAGCTCTCTGTGGAGCATCCCTTACAAAAGACAAACTGTGTTCCACTTTTCTGGATGGGCATGCTTCAGCCTATCTGCAAATGTCCCAATTTTCATTGATTGGTTTCATACATGCATGATATTTGACTGATTAAGTCTGCATGTGACTTTAAAATCCTAGTTGATATTCTATCGTATCCAGAAGACACAGAGCTTTTAAGCAACAATCAGTTATAGACAAATTTATTATCTGGATAGATCAAAAGTGGGTGCAGAACACACACATAAGATTGTTGTAATTGACAATCTTATGGGGCCAGTGGCTCCTTTAGGCAGAATGGTTGCATTGGATGATATAGTGCTTTTGAAGTGAAGTGCTATATTTGTTGTGTTTTGCATGTGATAGTAGTTCTATGGCTTCTGTGAGAAACTATTTATTATGGTTCCCTGTTCTTTCAGCTACAGTGAGGAAAAAAGTTATTAAAGTCAGAGGCAGCAACTTTCTGGTTATACTTGGCTGAACCACTACCAGAGTAGTGTGGAGCCCCTACTTGTTCGCATTTTATGTTCCTATTTGTCTCACTTTGTACAATGTTCCATATAGTTTTTACTTCATTGTTTACTTGTTAATTTCTTCTGTATAATATATTTGTTTGGTCTTCCCAGTTACACATGTTAGAATTTTATAGTATTCTTTCTTATGTAATTTCACTGCTAGGTTTGTACTAGCCCTTTGTTCTATATAAAAGTCTCTCTCTCTGTCTTTTTTTTTTTTAAGCACATGATATTTTGATGCCTGCTGTTATCCACTCTTCCTTCCACAGCAGGTTGATTTCATTTTAATCTGTCTTTGGGGGAAGCAGGTTTCAAAATGTTTGAGAAATAAGGTGAGAGATGAATTGAATTTGTCATTCATTGTAACTGCCTGGTAAACTTCCTCCCATTGTCCATGGTGTAAACTGTTCCTGTACAAGCTAGCGGATTCCAGGTTCATTATTCTAACATGGTTACCAGGTTGTGATCTTTTACTGTTTTCCTACTGGAGAGTTTGAAGGTTGTCAGTTGACCATTGTGATCAGTCAGACCATTTATTATTTTTTGTGTTTTTATGTAATTGTAATTTGTGGCATCCAGGAACACATTACCAAGCAAGGTCTTGCAGTACCCATATACTCTTGATACCAATGAGACCATCAGGAGTAGGTTGAAAGTTGACAACAATGAATCAAGTTGTTCATTAGTTTTACTATTTGAAAGAAAATTAACATAGTGATCACTACATACTACATAGTGTAATGTGACTGTTATTCCTATTAAATTTTTAAGAACGAACTCTAGCTGCGAGAGAAACTTTCTAATATTTCCCCTAGGTGCCCTCAAAACTGCAATTATTTTGAGAAACTGAGTTTCCAGTCCTAATTTGAAGCCACAGTATTCAAAATGTTGTTCAGTAAAGTACTGAGCTACGTGTATGGTTTGTGATATGCGAGTATTGTGTATAAAAATTGCCACCCCACCTTGGCTTAAGTTGATCCTATAGTGTATTGTGTGTATTAGACTGGGGACCTAGACATGACGGACAGGCTTTGTCCTGCCGTAGCCCTCAGTGGTTCACAACCCCACAACAGGCCACAGCAGTCCACGCACCCCACCACCGCCTCACATCAAACCCAGGGTTATTGTGTGCGGTTCGGCCCCTAGTGGACACCCCCACCCCCTGGAACGTCTCATACCAGACGAGTGTAGCCCCAAATGTTTGTGTGGTAGAGTAACTATGGTGTACGCGTGCGTGGAGCTAGTGTTTGCGCAGCAATCGCCGACACATTGTAACTGAAGTGGAATAAGGGGAACCAGCCCGCAATCACCAAGGCAGATGGAAAACCACCTTAAAAACCATCAACAGGCTGGCTGCCGCACCGGGCCTCGACACTAATCTTAGAAGCTAGATTAAGAAAAGGCAGACCTACGTTTCTAGCATTTGTAGACTTAGAGAAAGCTTTTGACAATGTTGACTGGAATACTCTTTCAAATTCTGAAGTTGGCAGGGGTAAAATACAGGGAGCGAAAGGCTATTTACAATTTGTACAGAAACCAGATGGCAGTTATAAGAGTCGAGGGGCATGAAAGGGAAGCAGTGGTTGGGAAGGGAGTGAGACAGGGTTGTAGCCTCTCCCCGATGTTATTCAATCTGTATATTGAGCAAGCAGTAAAGGAAACAAAAGAAAAATTCGGAGTAGGTATTAAAATTCCTGGACAAGAAGTAAAAACTTTGAGGTTCGCCGATGACATTGTAATTCTGTCAGAGACAGCAAAGGACTTGCAAGAGCAGTTGAACGGAATGGATGGTGTCTTGAAAGGAGGATATAAGATGAACATCAACAAAAGCAAAACGAGGATAATGGAATGTAGTCGAATTAAGTCGGGTGATGCTGAGGGAATTAGATTAGAAAATGAGACACTTAAAGTAGTAAAGGAGTTTTGCTATTTGGGGAGCAAAATAACTGATGATGGTCGAAGTAGAGAGGATATAAAATGTAGACTGGCAATGGCAAGGAAAGCGTTTCTGAAGAAGAGAAATTTGTTAACATTGAGTATAGATTTAAGTGTCAGGAAGTCGTTTCTGACAGTAGCCATGTATGGAAGTGAAACATGGACAATAAATAGTTTGGACAAGAAGAGAATAGAAGCTTTCGAAATGTTGTGCTACAGAAGAATGCTGAAGATTAGATGGGTACATCACAAAGCTAATGAGGAGGTATTGAATAGAATTGGGAACAAGAGGAGTTTGTGGCACAACATAACTAGAAGAAGGGATCGATTGGTAGGACACGTTCTGAGGCATCGAGGGATCACCAATTTAGTATTGGAGGGCAGCGTGGAGGGTAAAAATCGTAGAGGGAGACCAAGAGATGAATACACTAAGCAAATTCAGAAGGATGTAGGCAGCAGTACGTACTGCGAGATGAAGAAGCTTGCACAGAATGGAGTAGCATCAAACCAAGTCTCAGGACTGAAGACAACAACAACAACAACAACAACAACAACAACAGGTAATATTCAGTTAGAGAGAACACATCAGCAAAAGTTTAATCTGCGTCAGCAGTTCCTTGAACAGAAAGCAGTAGTTCTTTATTTAAAATGCTTCTTATATTTTGGTTAAATATTTTTAAGCTATGCAGGTAATCTGTTGTCCATGTGACAGGTTTCGTAACTTTAGATTTCACCTGAGCTAAATTGTTATTAAAGGGTGCAACATTTACTCTGTAACTTTCATCCTCTGGTCTAAAAAAAAAAGACTTTCTTGGAGGGTGTTAACTACCACAGGAATCTGTCGTAGCAGTATGGTGAAGGACATTTAATCCGTAGTTCGCAACCCCCATTTCTCTATGGCGTATTTTGTGGACCTCTTTTTCCAAGAGGAAGTCCTTGTTCTTGTTTTACCCCATCGATTGGGCTGAACGTGTAGTCGTTTTTAACTGCTTTCTCATATTAGTATTCCAAGGTTCTGATGTGGGCATGTATGATCCTAGTTGCTTTTGCACCCTAAAATAAAACAAAATAATACTACAGGAATATGCTGCAGCAGCAAATAATCACTATATCCTTTTTTTTTGCCGTGGGAGATATAACATGTTTTATAACTTTTCTTGTATCTGGCACGAGAGAATTAAATGTGATGGTTTAGACTATTTTTTGAGTTTTGAACTTTCCCAAAGCCATTCAAATGAAGACCATGTGTAGCATGGAATCATTGGCCAATACTATGGATTCCCAGAACATTCCCATTTGTAAACTGATTGCATATGTTCGAGAGCTGTTCATTTTGCAGCTCTGATGTCTGGGTTCACACATGACCAGGGAGGTAAATCATACCAGTGCGGAATGTTTACATATACGAATATGCATACATTTAATAGAGGGAAACATTCCACGTGGGAAAAATATATCTAAAAACAAAAATGATGTAACCTACTAAACGAAAGTGTTGGCATGTTGATAGACACACACACACACACACACACACACACACACACACACACACATAAATTCAAGCTTTCACATCCAACGGTTGCTTCATCAGGAAAGAGGGAAGGATAGGGAAAGACGAAAGGATGTGGGTTTTAAGGGAGAGGGTAAGGAGTCATTCCAATCCCGGGAGCGGAAAGACTTACCTTAGGGGGAGAAAAGGACAGGTATACACTAGCGCGCGCGCGCCCACACACACACACACACACACACACACACACACACACACACACACACACATATCCATCCGCACATATACAGACACAAGCAGACATTTGCAAAGGCAAAGAGTTTGGGCAGAGATGTCAGTCGAGGCAGAAGTACAGAGGCAAAGATGTTGTTGAATGACAGGTGAGGTATGAGTGGCGGCAACTTGAAATTAGCGGAGGTTGTGGCCTGGTGGATAATGGGAAGAGAGGATATACTGAAGGGCAAGTTTCCATCTCCGGAGTTCTGACAGGTTGGTGTTAGTGGGAAGTATCCAGATAACCCGGACGGTGTAACACTGTGCCAAGATGTGCTGGCCGTCCACCAAGGCTAAACCCTGTGGCTAAAAATGCCTTGGTGCATGGCCACCACATCTTAGCGCAGTGTTACACCATCCAGGTTATCTGGATACCGTATTTACTCGAATCTCAGCCGCACTCGAATCTCAGCCGCACTCGAATCTCAGCCGCACTCGAATCTCAGCCGCACTCGAATCTCAGCCGCACTCGAATCTCAGCCGCACTCGAATCTCAGCCGCACTCGAATCTCAGCCGCACTCGAATCTCAGCCGCACTCGAATCTCAGCCGCACTCGAATCTCAGCCGCACTCGAATCTCAGCCGCACTCGAATCTCAGCCGCACTCGAATCTCAGCCGCACTCGAATCTCAGCCGCACTCGAAAAATGAGACTCCAAATCAAGGAAAACAAATTTTCCCGAATCTAAGCCGCACCTGAAACTTGAGACTTGAAATTCAAGGGGAGAGAGAAGTTTTTGGCCGCACCTCCAAAGCAAAACAAAGTTGGTCCATTGTAATATGAGACACAATTTAGGTCGAATGAATGACGATACAGGTACGGTAGTTTAGTTCGAGTCTTAAGCTTAGCAGTTAAGCTTTACCAGGTAGCCATTGCTACGCGTCAGGCATGCCTGTGTAGTGCTACATATATTCGACGAAAGAAGTTAGTAGTGGCGGCACCTACCAACAATTTTCAGAACTTCTGCTTACTTTGCACTCGATTCTAAGCCGCAGGCGGTTTTTTCACGTGCTTCGTCTGGTTTGAATTGATTGCTTATTTTTCTTTGATCTGATAGGTGCCATTGTTGTAAGTGTTTACGTCACTAAGCTGATAATGCGTTATTGTACTGTGTCGTGCATTGTTTGTCGCATTCTGATAATGAGTGTTTACGGCCTGTCGCCGCTCGCGGCATGGCTTGCTTTTGAGCACGCTACCGCCGCTTACAATTAAAAAAAAAAAAAAAAAAGAAGGAGAGAGTGGAATTGTCTCATAAGTGAAACAATGGCAAGAGACTGCTATTTGTTGTTACTTACACTGCTGCTTTCTTTGATAATGATCAACAAGAACCAAATAATAGACTGCTTATCATAGAGGATGTTCTGAACGAGAGTTTAGCGAAAATTTTTCTCCGTTTGAAAATCTTTGCAGACGCCTCTTTAGTATATTACAGTTTGCACAGAAATTAGTCATCTTAGAGTTAAAAATCTAGTCAGTTGCCGTGCTTCATTTCTGACTATCACTATTAGGCATAAGAATAATATGAATATAAACGTGACATGATATGTATATTCTTGTTTGCTGTTGTCTCACTCTAGTGTTGTAGTTTATTACGCAGACAGGATTTAAATGAGACAGCAGCAAACATGAAAGAATACATGGCAAAATGTTTATATTCGTATTATTTTTATGGTGAAGGGAATACTGCATGTGATTCACAATTCATGAAAGTTCCTATTAGCAAGCATCTCTTCTCACAGGTAGGAAAAAAATCAGAACGTAGAGTTGGCCATATTGACAAACATTCCAAACAGTCTTGCCAGTCGGATTTTCGCAATACATTGAAATGCTGCTACATTCGAAGATGAACAATACAGAATTTGTATTTACGTCGTTGGATAATTTATGAAAATGCAGTGGTCGAAACTTGAGGCGGAGAAAAAAAGCTCGTCTTCCAACTTTTTTTAAATTTATTTACTGAAGCAGTGATTTTGGTGCCAGTATTTATCTTTGTGCCTGCAAAGCATGCCTGTGTAGGATGCAAGAAGTTAGTTGTGGCGGCACCTACCAACAATTTTCAGAACTTCTGCTTACTCTGCACTTGATTCTAAGCTGCAGGCAGTTTTTTGGATTACAAAAACTGGAAAAAACTGTGGCTTAGATTCGAGTAAATACGGTACTTCCCACTAACACCAACCTGTCAGAACTCCGGAGATGGGAACTTGCCCTGCAGTATATACTCTCTTCCCGTTACCCACCAGGCATCAACCTCCGTTAATTTCAAGTTGCCGCTGCTCATACCTCACCTGTCATTCAACAACATCTTTGCCTCTGTACTTCCGCCTCGACTGACATCTCTGCCCAAACTCTTTGCCTTTACGAATGTCTGCTTGTGTCTGTATATGTGCGGCTGGATATGTGTGTGTGTGTGTGTGTGTGTGTGTGCACGAGTGTATACCTGTCCTTTTCTCCCCCTAAGGTAAGTCTTTCCGTTCCCAGGATTGGAATGACTCCTTACCGTCTCCCTTAAAACCCACATCCTTTCATCTTTCCCTCTCTTTCCCTCTTTCCTGATGAAGCAACGTTGGTTGTGAAAGCTTGAATTTTGTGTGTGTGTTTGTGTTTATTTGTGTGTCTCTTTCGTTTGGTAAGTCACATCATCTTTGTTTTTAGATATATGCATTTATTTATTTATTTATTTATTTATTTGTCCATATAAATCTCTTTTTCAGTACATATATTGTACACAGGATATTGGACAGAAAACCTTTTTAGGTATTGGTTTTTCAAATTCAGACATACATTTTATAACTTTTTATGACAAATTGAATCTATACAGTTAATAATTACAAATTTTTGAAATACTGTATATTTATAACTTATTTCTACAATTAAAGATACAAATTACATTTTTTTTCTTGCGTAAGATACTGTGAGATTGAATAGTAGCAGTTTTTCAGAAGGTAGGATGTCACAACCTTTTTAAAAAATTTTAGTTCAGGAACAGATTTTATATGTCTTGGTAATGTGTTGTAAAGTTTTGTTCCCGCATGATATACCCTTTTTGGCATAATGTGGTGTTACAATGATTAACATGTATGTCACTGACCTGGTACTGTGATCATGGACACTTTTGTTTTGAGGAAAAACGTTTTCTTTTCTTAATGCTTTTTTTGACATACGTGACTACTACTAGTATATAAATGCAGCGAAGGGGTAGGATCATTAGATCTTTAAAGAAAGGTTTGCATGATTTTCTGCTGCTCACTTGTTTCATTATTCTTATAATTGCCTTTTGTTTCTTGAAAACTGTTATGGCCTGATGTACATTTCCCCAGAAAATGATACCGTACTTCAGTATTGAATGTACACGAGCAAAGTATACAGCCCTAACTGTTTCTGCGCTAGTAATGTTGCAGAGAATTCTTACTGCATAGCTCATTTTTGCTAGTTTCGAATTTAGGGCTGTGATGTGAGTGCTCCATTTAAGATTTTCCTGGATATGAATCCCAAGAAATTTAGTTTCATTGCCAGAACTAATGTTTCAGTTATCTATACATATTACTGGTTGTGCCGGATTTTTATTTTGATCAGTGTGGTGGGGATTAACTATTAGCCTGTTTCTGGTAAACCATTCAGACACTGCTTTTGTAATATCTTTTGCAGATGCAGTAAAATTTTCTTCTTTATTCCCTTCAATCAATAGACTGGTGTCATCTGCAAACAGTACAGGTTCAGAATCCCTAACGTGTGATGGCAAATCATTAATGTAGACCAAAAAAAAGAAAGGGACCTAAAATGGAGCCCTGTGGAACACCATGACTTAGTCCACATGGTTCTGAAAGGTGTACCTGGAGTTCATTTCCTTCCATGTACTTAATTTCAGTTACCTGAGAGTGATATTCCAAATATGATTTGGCACACCTCTTACACCATATCATTCAAGTTTCCTCAGGAGTATAGAATGATCAATCACATCAAAAGCTTTTGTTAGGTCCAAGAATAAACCTGAGATATTTCTGTGGTTGTTCACTGCATTTAAGACATGGTTTATCAGATAGAAAGTGGCAGTTTCAATTGATCTCTGTGGTCTGAAGCCATGTTGACATCCAGAAATAATAATATTATTCTTGTCGAAGAATGTAATTAGTTTTGAAAGGAACACTTTTTCAGTAATTTTCAAAAACCCTGACAATAGAGACACAGGCATATAGTTACCCATACATTGATGATCTCCTTTTTTATCTAGGGGTATTACTTTTGCCATATTCAGTTGCTGAAGAAAGACACCACATGATAAGGATGAATTGCATATGTCCAATAAAGGTGAAAATATTTGTCTTGCTGTTATTTTTATAATATAACCTGGAATATCATCAGTACCAGTTGAATACTTACTCTTCAGTGAATGAATGGTATTTAGGAGCTCTGTTGGGCTTACTGGACTGAGAAACATGGATATATTATTTATTTCAATAGCTGAAAGTTCTTTCCATGTTGTATTAGGTGGATTTCCAAATTTTTCCTTCACTAATTTTCCAGCAACAGTTGCATAGTAAGAATTGAAACTGTTTGCAACTGCCCTAGAGTTAGTGACATTCTTCCCATCATATGATATCACAATATTTTTGTGAGCTGTCTTCTTCCCCGTAAGATCCTGCACAGCTTTCCACATGGACTTAGTTTTATTGGATGACTTCATAATATATTTGTCATTTTCCTTAATTTTTGCCTCTTTTATGACATGTTCAAGACTAGCTTGTATTTTTTGAAATAATTAATAAATTCTGGACTGCTGTGAATTTTTGACTGCAGAAAAAGTTCCCACTTCCTTTTACAAGATACTCTGATGCCTGGTGTAATCCAGTTTTTGAATCAATCTGTGCTTTTGGAAATTACTTTCCTTCGTGGAAAAGCTATGTCAAAATTATGCTTGAAAATGTTCAAAAAATGTTAATCTTTTTGTTGGTATTAGTGGTATCATATACTTCTCTCCAAGATTGTTCGCTGATTAGGTACTCGAAGTATTCAACATTTTTCCGACTATAAATCCTTTTATGGATAACATTTTCTATACTGCTCGAAATGTTATTTACAGGTATGGTCAGTAATTGGGAAAGGTGGGCACTATAGCCGGTATCAAAGTTTTCTGATGTATACTTGTCCATGTTTACACATACCTGATCAAGGAGAGCGACACTAGCTTTTGTTACATGTGTTGCGGAGCTAAGAGTCAGACAAAGATTGTAGGCTTTTATAATATTTAAAAAAGTCAATATTAAAATCACCACATAGTACCACTGTTTTTCCCAGTTGTCTTGAATTTGCCTAAAGTAAGGTCCAATTTTTTTGGGAAAAAAAAAAAAAAAAAAAAAAAACCCTTATATTGCTAACGGGAGATCTATACACACATAAAATAAGTTTTTTCAGACATTAACTCAACAGCTGAGATTTCAAAGTCTCTTTCTCAACCAAGTTTACAAACAGATGCTATAGTCTTATAATCTACATTTTCTTTTACATATATACAAGTTCCCCCATGTTTTGATTACACTCTACAAAAGCAGTTTGCAAGGTTAAAATGCAATATTTTTAAGTACTGGAAATACCTATTTTGTAACCAATGCTCACAAAAACATAACACTGAAACAGCTTTCCATTCACTATTGAGGAGTATATTTATTTCATCAACTTTCTTTGTTAATGACTGTACATTCTGGTGTACAATCTTCAGTCTATATTTGCAATTTAAGTCTGCATCACATTTTTTGTGATACAGTCTACTTCCCTAAAAAAATGTCTTTCGCCCTTTTTATAACACATCACATCCTTCTTTATGACCCATTTGTCCAAAGTACTTTGGACTGCTTCTATATTATGCCTGTTGTGACTAAAATTTGCTAGACAACAGATTTCTTCAACCAAAAATTGTTTCCCCACCGTGATTTAAATGAAGGTCATGGCTGGTGTGCATGGACCTGTCTAACATGCTTACATTTATTAAGTTCACATACAGAAACTTTTTGCATACAGCATCTATCTCTTTGTTCACTCTTTCTATTAATTTATTTACACATGACCAAGGAGGTAGGTCGTATCTGTGTGGTTGATTTACAACAGCTACATTTGTGTTGCCTAATTTGGGTAGCACACTTTCAAGAACAGTGATGAGTTCACTACCTTTATCTCTGGCAACATCATTCGCACCTGCACAAATTATGACACATTCTTTTGGGTTAAGGTTTTCACCACTGTTTTTGTCACTTCTGCAATGCCTGCTCCTGGTTTGACAAAGACTTGGACACTTGCGTTAGTTTGTGTATCTGCTACCTTTTCTGCTATCTGACGTCCATGATTATCGGCAAAAATCAACACTTTTTGTTCTTGTTTGCTCACTTGAGGCCAGTCAACCGATTTTTTAATCACATTTCTTTGTTTAGGATGAGAGACGTGCGAAAAATTTACAGTGCACGGCTGTTGTTGTTTGTAATTATTATCTGGACTCATATGTTTCTGAATGACATTGTTTGTGGAATCACAGTAGTCATTATAACTATTTGATGCACTTACTTTATTATTTCCAAGTTTTGTGCTGGTTTCCACAGTCGTTCTTCCTTTGATTACATCACTTGTAGCCGATATTTCTTCCAGGTTCAGACGATGCTCTGTTTGTTGAGTTTTACAGCCAAGATGTTGCAGCTGTTTCTCCAATAAGGCTACAGTCCTTTTAAGTTCATTGATTTCACTTTTTTTTGCAGTTAAAATGAGACGAAAATCATCCCAATGTTTACATATCGATGTCACTGAATTTGCATTTGCCACCGTTTTTTCACTAGATTTTGATCTTGTAATGATTTCGTTTGCAGTTTTTGCATTAACTTCGCAGCGTAACATTTTCCAGGTTGAACGACAATACTTTTTTTGCACTGAATACATAAAGACTCATTCTTTTTTACCTTTTTCGCGGAACTCGATTTTCGTGAACCTTTTTTCACTGCCATCTTGCCATACTTTCTGTATGTATGTCAGGAGGTTGTGCAGTTCAGTAATATGGTTCTGCTAATTCAAGTTTTCATCAATATGTACACCCATAAATCTGGAGCATTCTATCCTGTGTACTGCCTGCTGTTAATGTGCTACATAAATTGTCAGTATGAAGCTATATTTTGTACAGAACTGACTTTTCTCTAAATTTAGGGAGAGTTCATTTTTAGAGAAACACGTAATTCGCAAACAACATTAACAATCTCTCTTGCTTTCTCGCTAATACGATTTATTATAACACTAATATCTGCAAAAAGTACCAATTCTGCTTCACGAATGTTAAGTGGGATGTCATTCTTTTATAATAAGGAATAAATGTGTACCCAAAATTCAACCTCGTAGGACTCCCTCTATGGTTTCTCCTGTTATGGAAATTTTCTCTCCTTCCAACAGAGTTAGTTAACAAATGAAAAGCACCAGTTTGCTTTTGTTCTACAGTATTACTTTTATTGTGTTAACCGGTTTTCGGCTTAAAAGGCCATCTTCAGACATTTACTGAGTATTGTTACCCAAGAAGTTACAATGTTTGCAAACAACATTGGAAGAAAAGTAACACGTGTAGACTGAAGGAAAAACATACAGTAAGTAACATCTTCGACAGTGTGGTGGTAATGCAATGAAACTGTAAAAATTAAACAGTAAATAAATAAAAATGGAGTAGACAGGGAAAACTTTAACACAAAATAGGAACACCATGCCTACATAACAGTTTCTATTAATAAACAAAACTAATAAAATTAGTATTTGACAAGGCTACATCAGGAGGTATAAAACATGGAGAGTGATACACAAACCAATTATAAGAAGAAACAATTATCAGAGTAACTACAGAATACATAAGGAACTTAAGCAGTATCAGTTAGATAAACAGAAATTAATAAATGCACAAAAATTTAGGTGTTTGAGGGAACATACACTAAATGCAATCTGTGAGAGTGTGGTGGTACTGCATATTAACATTGTATTCAAAACAGTGGCTATGTAACAGTTTGCATTAAATAAATGAACAATATTTGATGAGACAACTGCAAGAGGTGTTAAACATGGACAGTAATAAAAGTACCAGTGAAAAGAAAGCCTTAACTATTGAAACTAAATTCTATATGGAATACATAGACAACTTCAATAAAACAAAAGAGCTTAATGAATACAGGAAAATGGGAATATGTAGGAACAGACAGTGTGGGAAGTAATGAACAACAGATATGATTATATAAAGTTTAGGAGAGGGGAACTGTTGAGCTGTGTCTGGTCATTTAGGATTAGATCTGGACTGTGAGCAAGATGTTTGTTAATTTCCAGGGCTTCCAGCAGGTTAAGTTTATAGCCTTTGTTTGCTAAGTGAAGTACGGGGGGCACTGGCTGGTAGTCGTGAACCTCAGTCAGTAAAAGTTCAACAAATGCGGAGTCAGAATTCTGCAACCTCCAGCTGCGTTCATGTTCAGCCAGACTAGTTGCCATATGTCTGCCTGACTGACCGATGTAAAATTTGTCACAATCAGAACAGGTGATTTTGTATACCTCACTGTTGGCTAATAACTGGATCTTATCTTTGCTATTAAAAACACACTAGGGTGTCATTCTTAACATAGTACGAAAGCCTATACTTGCAGGCTTTCAGTGCTTTGGCTAAAATCTGTGATACCTCACCTAGAAACGGTAGTGTACACCATTTCTTGCAGACAGTGGATGGGGAAGCAGGTTGGGCATAGAGGAGGGGTATAATTTTCCATTTTTTCCCTGTTCAAGATGTGGTCAATAACAACTGGACTGTAGCCACTGGCAGTGGCAATAAATTTTATTGTATCTAACTCTGCTTTAAAATCATCTCTGGACATTGGGATGGATATGAGACAGTGTACCATTGAGTGGAAAGCTGCATGTTTGTGAGCTACGGGATGTTGTGAACAAGAAGGTATTACTGTGTCTGTAGTTATTGTTTTTCTACAGTTATTAAGAACAATGTTTTACATTCTGTTTGTGATGTATAATTCAAACGAGCTGTGTGAAGTCATCAGTTATATAAAACTAAAGTTTTTCTAAGGAGTGACACGATTTATGCAGTTGAACATCTGAGAAAGATCACAAAAATTCCAACTCGTGATATTTTATTGTTTAATACGGCAATATTTGATAAGTGAATGTATGAATAGCATTCTTAGTCGAGCAACCCTTCTGGAACCCAAACTGTGATGTGTTAATTAATTGTTTCCACTTAAATGTGAGACCAACCTTGAGTGCATTACTTACAATAATATTTTGGAAAAAGACTTCAGTAATGAAACTAAATGATCGTTATTTAAGTCTTTTTTTTGTCACCTTTCTCACAAAGAGGTTTAAAAATTGTATATTTTAATGTGTTGAGGGAACATTCCCTTCAGCATTGATGCATTTCATGCAGGGTGATCAGAAACAGTCTGAGAAGTTTGTAAAGTTGTTATGGAAGCATTGTGCTGAAGAATAATCGTTAAGGAAAAAATTTGATGAGTTGTGCCATTTTAGAGTTACTTAGCACTGACATTATCCAGAGACAGTGTCTCCAAATGTCTTCTTCGTTCAGTTTCCTGAAACTGAACAAGAGAGCGATAAACAAAAATTGGACCTGGGATTGTAGTAGTTAGCATCGAACCCGAGCCAAAGTCTGAGCATGTGCTATTATCTACAATATAAGAACAACTGACACTAATTGTATATGGTGGACCACTTTAATTTGCGTGTGAAATGTCCTGTTTGGCTAACTTCAGTGCTAATTAACTCAGAACCAGTGCAGTGTAACAAATTTTTTTCTTAACAGATACTTTCCAGCACAGCCTCCTCTGAAACACCTTTGCTAGCTTTCCAGACTGTTTCTGATCACCCCACCTATAACTGAAGACATTATGTAGTAAGTAATTTTCCCACATTTTGTTTGAAATTCCAACATACGGAGTTTTGGTTTTTAGAGTTTTTTTATTCTGTTAATTTTAGTGAAGGCTGTTTGTGCCATTTGTAGCTAGTTAAAGTTTCCTGGAATGACACTTTTAATGTATTACAGAGGTCCAGGACTGCAGTCGTTACAGTCATCAGGATGATGATGATGATGATATGATGATGATGTGTGGAGTGTGGTCTGACGAACCCTAAAACACACTAGTAAGATACAGTTATCAGAATAGACATTTACTGATTAGAGGTACACAGTTGTCTTAAGCCCGGTCCACACGCAATGATCTGTCTGCGCAGACATCGGCGCAGATGTCTGTACATGCAAAAGATCACTGCAAATTTGGTGTGTTTACACGACACAAATCCCAATCTACTACTCGCCTGCCATCTGTCTGTGTAGAAAAGAAATATCAGTGGCAAGTGACAACGCTCCCCGTAAACGTCAAAAATTTAATTCAGTTATTTTGAAATATAGAAATGGAGGAAGTTCTGTTGTGGTCTGTGTTCGCAACTTGTGTTGCAAAAAACATTCAGACCAACCACAAGAAACAGAGAAAGCAGTCAAAATGGTGTAGACAGTGGCTGCTAAAGTGAAAGCAGTTTTCTCACGTAAATTTACTGCGAGAGTTGCAGGGCGAACCTAGCGACTGGCAAAATTATTTGCGGATGGATGACGAAACTTATAATTATCTCTTAAAGCTTGTAACCCCTCATATTGTGAGAAAAAAATACTTGTGTGAGAAGGGCAATTTCTCCTCATGAACGGCTGGCGGTAACATTACGATTCCTAGCAACAGGAAGGAGCTACAAGGATTTGGAATTTTCAACTGCAATATCGAAACAAGCATTGAGTGAAATAGTACCCAACACATGTGAAGCTATTAACGATGTCCTGAAGGATGAGTTCTTTTTATAACAGCAGTTAATTTTCTATTATGTTTGCACACTAATATATTCTTTTGAATAAACTTTTGATAAATGTATTTGAAATATATTGTTTTACATTACCTCGTGTTCCATCTCCTCGCACATTGACACTCCAATTTCATTTTCAATTGTGCTCCTGCTTGGTCTTGGCGTTTCTTAATCACTAAGATAGCCAAGCAGATACCATAACGTTGGCTGGTATTCTTGATCTACTCCTACACCAGATCTTCTAGATTTCTGAACTTTGGATAACTCTTTTCGGTAAACAGTTCGCAACGAATTTATTTTTTTATTACTGTTTCTCTGTTTGCCGAGGTGTCAACTGCCCGCAATTTTTCAATTAGAGCATTGTATGCTGCTGTCTTTTTGTCTCGGTCACTATATTCTTTACTTTTAATCTTCCACAAACGTGGGTGGTTTCTATATATTTCAATGAATTCACTTACAAACTCTCGAGAACACTGACGAGTATCGGCCATTTTAATGCCCTGTGCGCACAAATACAAACACTACGACTGAGCAAACAGCTGTTTCGCGCCAGATTTGCGACGATCTCCTGTCCACACGCTCCAACTTGTCTGCGCAGATGTGGTTTGAACCCACAGATTTGAGAGGTTTCGCTCAAACCTCCAACTCCAACTTCCAGGTTTGCACACACCTCAGGTCGGTGCAAATCTTCTGTCCACACGCAACGATCTGTCTGCGCAGATGCGATGTGCGCAGACATTTGCGCAGACAGAGCATTGCGTGTGGACGGGCCTTTACTAACAAGGGAACCTCCCCATCGCACCCCCCTCAGATTTAGTTATAAGTTGGCACAGTGGATAGGCCTTGAAAAACTGAACACAGATCAATCGATAAAACAGGAAGAAGTTTTGTCGAACTATGAAAAAAATAAGGAAAATATACAAATTGAGTAGTCGATGTGTAACATGAGACGCATGAAGGACAATATGTTCTGAGCAGCGCCGTGGTCTCGTGGTTAGCGTAAACAACTGCGGTACAAGAGGACCTCGTTTCAAGTCTTCCTTCGAGTAAAAATTTTAACTTTTTTATTTTCTAGCAATTGACGTGTGTCAATTATCAAAGTTCAGGCACGCACACAATCAACTTCGCTCTCGAAAATTCCAGGACATGTTCAGATTTGCTTGGACATATGCAAGATTTGACGGTCTACACACGGAAAAAATTGGAAAACGTTAAAAACATATGTTTTGACAGAGCACAGGGAAAACTGTGTGACTGTGAAACTGTTACATTCATTTGTTGCAGTTTATGTGACAAACTCTTATGTTTTCATCACTTTTTTGGGAGTTATTCTCACATCCACAAGAAAACCTAAATTGGGCAAGGTAGAAGATCTTTTTACCCATTCGCCAAGTGTACAAGTTAGGTGGGTCGACAACATATTTTTGTCATGTGACGCACATGCCGTCACCAGTGTCGTATAGAATATATCAGATTTGTTTTCCTGTGGAGGAATCGGTTGACCTTTGACCTTGCGATCAAATGTTTTCGGTTCCCATTGGAGAGGAACGTACTTTCGTCTACTAATCGCACGGTTTTGCGGTGCGGTCGCAAAACACAGACACTGAACTTATTACAGTGAACAGAGATGTCAATGAACGAACTGACAGATCATAACTTTGCGAAAATAAATAAAGTAAAATTTTCAACCGAGGGAAGACTTGAACCATGGACATCTCGTTCCGCAGTCGTTCACGCTAACCACAGGACCACCGCGCTCCTGCGCTGACACTCTGCTTGATATTGCTTATCTTGCACATGGACTGCTCAGTTTGTATATTTTACTTATTTTTTCCATAGTTCCACACAACTTCTTCCCGTTTTCTCGATTGATCTGTGTTCAGTTTTTCAAGGCCTGTCCACTGTGCCAACTTATAACTAAATCTGAGGGGGGTGCGATGGGGAGGTTTCCTTGTAAGTGACTGCCAGCAGTTTCAGTTAGTAGAAGGATGCTGGCCTCACCGGTGTGCACCAATACAGACGCGTCTCAGTCTCATCAAAGAAGGCGCACATCTCGTGATGTTATGGCAAGCTACATGGGTAGTGTAGCCCGTGCTGCAACAACAGCTAGTGGATTACGAGGGTGCTCTCATTGATGCTGTAGACTGCAGCCCGGAAAAGCAACCGACAGCTCTGTGTGATAGGGCTGTAGTCGTGAAGTGTTATGTGACAGCCTCTCTGGGAGATATCTGCTTGTGTTGCTGTAGACTGCTCATAGTTAAGAGTTGAGTTGGGGGGGAGGGGGGGGCGAAGGGGGGTCTGCAATTACTGAGTTAGTTCTTTGTCCCAGAATAATGATGGTAGAACAACTCACTGTGAGCCATTAATGAAGTCTGCAAAGGCCTGGTGTTGTGAGGCACTGCAGTGTTCCGATCAGTGAAAGCGAGGATGAGGCAACAGCAGCAGCTCTCGGCAGCAGAGACTGTCAGATATACTTGCAAGGGAACCTCCCCATCGCACCCCCCTCAGATTTAGTTATAAGTTGGCACAGTGGATAGGCCTTGAAAAACTGAACACAGATCAATCGAGAAAACAGGAAGAAGTTGTGTGGAACTATGAAAAAAATAAGCAAATTATACAAACTGAGTAGTCCATGCGGAAGATAGGCAACATTAAGGATACTAAGACCCCAGCAGTGCCGTGGTCATGTGGTTAGCATGAGGAACTCCGGAATGAGAGGCCCTTGGTTCAAGTCTTCCCTCGAGTGAAAAATTTACTTTCTTTATTTTCGCAAAGTTATGATCTGTCCGTTCATTCATTGACGTCTCTGCTCACTGTAATAAGTTTAGTGTCTGTTTTGCGACCGCACCGCAAAACCGTGCGATTAGTAGACGAAAGGACGTGCCTCTCCAATGGGAACCAAAAACATTTGATCGCAATGTCATAGGTCAACTGATTTCTCCCCAGGAAAACAGTCTGATATATTCTATACGACACTGGTGACGGCATGTGCGTCACATGACAGGAAAATGTTGTCAACCCACCTAATTTGTATACTTGGCGAATGGGTAAAAAGTTTCTTCTACCTTGCCCGATTTAGGTTTTCTTGTGGATGTGATAATCACTCCCAAAAAAGTGATGAAAACATAAGAGTTTGTCACATGAACTGCAACAAATGAATGCAACAGTTTCACAGTCGCACAGTTTTCCCTGTGCTCTGTCAAAACATATGTTTTTAACGTTTTCAAATTTTTCCGTGTGTAGACCGTCAAATCGTGCATATGTCCAAGCATATCTGAACATGCCCTGGAATTTTGGAGAGCGAAGTTGATTATGTGTGAGTGCCTGATCTTAGATAATTGTCTGAAAATAAAAAATTAAACTTTTCACTCGAGGGAAGACTTGAACCAAGGACTACTCGTTTCGGAGCTGCTCACGCTAACCACGGGACCACGGCGCTCCTGAGCTATTATCGTCATTGATGTTGCCTATGTTGCGCACGGACTACTCGGTATGTATATTTTGCTCATTTTTTTCATAGTTCCACACAACTTCTTCCTGTTTTCTCGATTGATCTGTGTTCAGTTTTTCAAGGCCTATCCACTGTGCCGGCTTATAACTAAATCTGAGGGGGGTGCGATGGGGAGGTTCCCTTGTTGGTGGTGGCATCTCAGAGAGTAGTCATCACAGTAGACAGCGGATGGAATGTCACAGCTTCCGCCTCTGTACTGTTCAGCTGTCAAAACTGCTAAAACAGAGCTACAATTGAGAATTAAGCTGTGGAAGTTGGGTAATATGTACAGGGTGAGTCAAAAAGGACTTTGGAATGATATAGAAATTTATTGAGAATTTATTTAGAGTCATCAGATGTCAAACAGTGGAAAATCCAGCACGGAATGTGACAACATCACGAACAGAATAGGCGCTACTCGCCACAAAGTGGAGATGCTGAGTCACAGATAGGCACAACAAAAAGACTGTCGGAAAGGAAGCTTTCAGCAAACGTGGCCTTCATTGGAAATGGGCAACATACACACACGTGCAAAGCACACATCAAGACCACAGTCTCTGACAGCTGAGCCCAGACTGCGAGAAGCGGCACGTGACAGGGTGAGCAGCCAGGTGGTGGGGGTAAGGAAGAGGCTGGGGCAGGGCCGGGGAGGGAAGGCGTGGTGGGGGGTGGGATAGTGACGTGCTGCTTCTGAGAGCATACAGGGATTGGGGGGGGGGGGGGGGGCAGCTTAGTGGTGAAGGAGATAAGTAAAAAGACTGTGAGCGCTTTGGTGGAATAGAGGGCTGTGTAATGCCGGAATGGTAACATGGGAGGGTGCCATTGATGATACAAAGGGTTATGTGGCAGCTACACGGTGGTGCTCCAGCCCACTTTGCTGTCAACATCCGAACGCATCTCAGTCGTGTCTTCCCTGCGGAATTGATCGGACGACGGGGTCCAGTTACACGGCCTGCTTGTTCACCGGATCTCGACCCGTGCGATTTCTGCTTATGGGGCCATCTCAAAAGTGTTGTGCATGCAGAACCCATTCCCGATCTGGAGACTCTGAAGCAGCGTATTCGTACTGCCTTTGACACCGTTCGGATGCATCCTGGCCGATGCTAACGTGTGCGACAGAACGTGCGTTGAGGCGTGTGGAAAACATTTTCAGCACATATTGTAACTGTGGCTGCATGGTACAGTGCGTATTACACTGCAGTCTCTGTAAAAAATGTATGATTGAATAAATGGTCTAGCATTGAAACCGTGCATTTCCGGACACAAGTTTGTTAGACCTTTTTTGCTCCGTATCCTCTCGTTGATCGGTCCCTAAAGTTTGTACGTGTACAGAAATGCTTGTTTTTGCCATTGTCTGCCTACATTTCATATCCCTCAATAACTTTTAAATGTCTCGACTGCACTTTTTTATTATTTCCAAAATTGCCTTGTGTGTCTTGACATTGCTTCATTTTCAAAGGCTATAAAATACAGTACTGATATCCAGAGATATGAGAATGTGTTTCTTTCCTCCACTGATTAGACACATTGTGTAAAGAGTGGAATATGATTTTCTAGCTTGCCAATGTTATTGCAATAATATAAAAGTGTATCTTGTCAACATTCTGAATCATGAGGCAAGTGCAAACTGCTATGAAGGAACAAATTGTAAACAAAGTGGACTAAATCACTAGGCAGTGATGGGTACGTGGTATATGCTGCATTTGTCTGTTAACAACTATAACTTCTTCATTAAATCATATAAGAGTTTCACCAGCAAACAAATTGTGGAAATCACATCAGTTTTTTTCTGTTACGAAACAATGCATAACAGATCTTTTGAATCATCAAAAAATAATATATTGGACGAGGCCGTTGAGTGGTGCTAGGCTACCCGGGCAAATTGTCTGTTAAAAACAATTTTTGACAACTTATAGCATCTCAATTAATACCAACAGTAACAGTTCATACATACCATTCTATAATTATATACAGGGCTATTACAAATGATTGAAGCGATTTCATAAATTCACTGTAGCTCCATTCATTGACATATGGTCACGACACACTACAGATACGTAGAAAAACTCATAAAGTTTTGTTCTGCTGAAGCCGCACTTCAGGTTTCTGCCGCCAGAGCGCTCGAGAGCGCAGTGAGACAAAATAGCGACAGGAGCCAAGAAAGCGTATGTCTTGCTTGAAATGCACTCACATCAGTCAGTCATAACAGTGCAACGACACTTCAGGACGAAGTCCAACAAAGATCCACCAACTGCTAACTCCATTTGGCGATGGTATGCTCAGTTTAAAGCTTCTGGATGCCTCTGTAAGGGGAAATCAACGGATCGGCCTGCAGTGAGCGAAGAAGCGGTTGAACGCGTGCGGGCAAGTTTCACACGTAGCCCGCGGAAGTCGACGAATAAAGCCAGCAGGGAGCTAAACGTACCACAGCCGATGGTTTGGAAAATATTACGGAAAAGGCTAAAGCAGAAGCCTTACCGTTTACAATTGCTACAAGCCCTGACACCCGATGACAAAGACAAACGCTTTGAATTTTTGGCGCGGTTGCAACAGCTCATGGAAGAGGATGCGTTCAGTGCGAAACTTGTTTTCAGTGATGAAGCAACATTTTTTCTTAATGGTGAAGTGAACAGACACAATGTGCCAGAACTGCGAGCTCGCATCAACGATGCTTTCAAACTCATTGATGGGGACATGCTGCGCTGAGTGTGGGAGGAACTTGATTATCAGCTTGATGTCTGCCGAATCACTAAAGGGGCACATATCGAACATTTGTGAATGCCTAAAAAAACATTTTGAGTTTTTGTATGTGTGTGCAAAGCATTGTGAAAATATCTCAAATAATAAAGTTATTGTAGAGCTGTGAAATCGCTTCAATCATTTGTAATAACCCTGTATAAAGCATAGAAATACCAGTTCAGGCACATAGTGCTTACTTATGAAGAGTAGGAGGCACCCATACATTGCCATTTCCGCCAATGGGAGCAAATGCATAAGTGCCATACAGGAAATTCAAGCAATTTGTGAGTGCTACCATGATAGGTTTGTTGATGTAACAATGAAACTGTAGTTGTAACAAACAAATGCAGCATGTATTGCGTGTCCAGCACCGCCTAGCAGTTTAGTCCATTTGGTTTCCAATTTGTTCCTTGGCAGCAGTTTGCACTAGTCTCATAATTGGGAATGTCAACGA
Organism: Schistocerca piceifrons; assembly: GCF_021461385.2. NCBI lineage: Eukaryota > Metazoa > Arthropoda > Insecta > Orthoptera > Acrididae > Schistocerca > Schistocerca piceifrons. The sequence continues at coordinate 40,558,592 of NC_060148.1, forward strand.
GATACAATGTTTAATGAACAATTTTATACGACTGACGTAACACTGGTAGGCTAGAAAGCCATGTTCTACTCATTATACTATGTCTCTAATCAGTGGTGAAACGTAACATATTTTCATATCTTCCGATACCAGTTCTGTGCCGGCCGCGGTGGTCTAGCGGTTCTAGGCGCTCAGTCCGGAACCGCGCGACTGCTACGGTCGCAGGTTCGAATCCTGCCTCGGGCATGGATGTGTGTGATGTCCTTAGGTTAGTTAGGTTTAAGTAGTTCTGAGTTCTAGGGGACTGATGACCACAGATGTTTAGTCCCATAGTGCTCAGAGCCATTTTGATACCAGTTTTGTGTTGCCTATGAAAGTGATGGAATGTTGAAATGTGTAAGGCAATTCTGGGAATAAAGTGGTCAAGACATTTGAAAGACATTAAAGTGCATCCAAATGGTCGCTTCGCCTCATAGCATTTTTGTGCGAATTGCAGCATTTCACATCCTCTCTACTCTAGCCATCAAATAACAAAACTTAGTTGGTACCATTAGTATATTGTTTCTTAATCTAATTCCTTCAGCATCATCTGATTTAATTAGCCTACATTTCATTACCCTTGTTTTGTTTTAGTTGCTGTCCATCTTATATCCTCCCTTCAAGATGCTGTCTGATCTATTCAGATGCTCTTTCAAGCCTTTTGCTATCTATGACAGTTAAAAATGTCATTGGAAAATCTCAAAGCTTTTATTTCTCCTCCCTGAACTTTAATTCCTTCACAAATTTTTTCTTTGGTTTCCTTCACTGCTTGCTCAGAGTACAGATTGAGTAACATCGGGGTAGGCTACCACCTGGCCTCGCCCCCTTCCATTTTGTGCCCCTCGACTCTTACAAGTAAGTGTTGTCTGGTTCCTGCACAAGTTGTAAATAGCCTTTTGCTTCTTCCCCGTGTTTCAACATTTTTCTGGAACCCAAACTGATAGTCTCCAAGGTCAGCCTGCGCCAGTTTCTCCATTCTTCTTCTGTATAGAATTTGTGTTAGTTTTTTGCAAGCATGACATATTAGTAATATTCACACCGGTCGGCACCTGATTTCTTTTCGATTGAAATTATTACGTTCTTCTTGAAATCGGAGAGTATTTTGCCTGCAAACCCCCCCCCCCCCCCCCCCTTGATCTAGCACGCATTATTAGTGTACTATAAAGTGAATGCCTCTGCCCATGACGTGACGTATTCCACATCTCCAAAGGATTTTCTTACTGATCATATGTGCAGCACAGAATGTGTGTATGAATGAACAAATGAGTCACTAAGAGGTAGTTCCAGACGTTTAAAGTAGATGATTTATGGAAGGAGTAGCTAATGAGGTATGTTTTTAACTTTATTTCAGATTCTCAATTAGTTTGTTAGTTCCACGTTTCTTCGTGGACCCCCAGGTTCGATTCCCGGCCGGGAACGAGGATTTTCTCCGCCCTAGGACTGGGTGTTTGTGTTGTCCTCATAATAATTTGAGATGTGGCGAGACTGGAAATGGAAAGATTATGAACTTGTATGGACACTGATGACCACGATGTTGAGCATCGCATAAACCGTTGTCATCGTCATCAGTGTTTCGTGAATCATTTGCATGACAAATCATAATGATTTGGAAATTCATTTTGTATTCACATCACAAATTAATTTGTTAATATAACTACATGCTGAACATTCATAAGAATATAAGCTAGTTTGTAATTCCTACATTTTTCACCTTACAACAGTACAAAATTCATTGTCAGAATAGGAGGAGTTGTCTAGGAGAAACCTTTTCAGTTTGTTTTCAAATTTTACTTTGCTGTCTGTCATACATTTTATATCACTAGCCAAGTAATCAAAAATTTTTGCTGTAGCACTGTGTCCCCATTTTTCTGCTTAAAACAACATTAATTTGCCAGTATGACTCACTTCACCAGTTTTGGAGAAATCTGTTCTGTCCAGCGTCAAGAGGCGGCAAACGTAAGATGGTAGGAGCCTGTTAATCGTTGGCAGTTCAAATGCGCAGTTAATGATGGTACCCCTTAGGGAAATGGCAGCAAGGGACAGGAGAAAACACCAGGTGCACTTGGCGTGTGCAGGGGCCTCGTTTGACACGTTGCAGCGGCTATTCCAGCAGCTGTTGAGGGAACGAGCTGCAACCTGCTGCAGATTGTGGCACACATTGGAACAAATTAATGCTTCTCGTCTGAGCTCAGAGATCGTACCAGAGACTGGCAGAGGACGTGGAGTTTCAATAAAGCTCACAATTTGCAGCATTGTTCCCAGAACTGTCAGTGGCCCTTCGGTTTAGAGTCGAGTGGAAGGACGAACCGGAGACTTCAAAGGTTCTGTGACAAGCTATAGTGCGATTAAAACTACTTTGTACTTGACAGTTCGCTGAGCGGCCGTGCAATGTTGCCAGCTGCCGCTGTAAAGAATGGAAGTCATGTTTTTTATAATTTGGCAACTGTACATGGTAGAGTGATACGAGGACTACCTCCTGACACTTTTTTTAACTCAGTGAAAAATTTGTGCTACTGAAATAGAGAAATTAACTTTTTACGAAAAGTTGAATTTTCACGCTACTCAATATTAATCGTTCCCCATCTCCTAAACCGTGTGTCGTACAACATCAAAATTTTAATGTTGTCTTCAGTGGCATGTTTCGATAATGTTAGCAAACTTTCTGAGCAATACAGCCAGTAATAGTGAAATAATTAATTAAAATCTCACGTCTGATGCGGAACTTTTTCCAAATCAACACCAGAAATGTAGTAAGCGACAAACTTTTTCCCTTTACATGTTTTGTGGGGGGTCAAAGCGAGAAAAAGTTCCCGAAAGGTTTGAATTTATTTTTAGAGCTTGTTGGAAGTGGGTGGGTGCTACAGTTTCGCAGAGACGAGAAGCAGCACATATACCGCCGTTAGTTACATTTTCGTCTTGTGCCATGAATTTCAGAACAAATCACAAAAACTCAAAATACCAAGACAACGAGACCAACACCACCAAAAGGTACAAATTTATTTATTTATTTATTTTTTGGCAACTTACCATCACTCAACGTGTTCTGTGTCCGACAGCTGGAAAACGCCGTTTATATCTGTGTTGCTAGAACTTTCAGGTGACTCCCGGACAGCAATAATTAATTCAGAAACACTATCTTCCCATAAGGATTTGTTCTTCCATGCCTCCTGAATGACAGCTTTTGTATGTACTACAACATTACTCCTGTTTTCCACTGTTACTTTAGAAACAGCTTCATGTAAAAATCTTTCCACTTCTGAAAGCCTGAATGTCTTGTTTTCACGTGCTATGTACCCCTTGATGTGGGCCCATATTAGCTCTATATCATTAAAGTGACAATGATAGGGTGGTAATCTAATTACAGAATGTCCATGTTTGTTGGAAACTTCATCTACAACGTATGTAGGGTATCGTGGCTTATGTTGTGACACAAGTTCCAATAGTTCCACTTTCTTCATTCCGTCATCGAATTGTGTATTATTTGGTCATAACCACTGTATAATTTCGTCTTTTCTAGAACATAGCGTTGGGGCTTAGTCCTTTACAACAGTGTGGTATGGCGCATTGTCAATAATGATGTACGACGGTTTCTCCAAATTTGGTAACAGTGAATTTTCAAACCATCGTAAAAAGGTGGTGTGGTTCATTTCCTCGTAAAAATCTGAGGTTTTCTTTGACCTGAAAACATGTAAACAGTCAGGAACAAACCCACGTGTGGTACCTGCATGAACAACAATTATTCTGCTTCCTTTGCTAACAGGTATTGCCATTCCTTCTTGTGATCCGTCAGACCAACGTGTCTTCAGTGTATGACCAGAATTCACCCATGTTTCATCTAGCCACACTAAATCATCGAGTTCAATGTCCTTTACCTGCCGCAAAAATCGGAATCGCCTAGAGAGCAATATGTTGCCGTTCCAAGAAAACTGTACACTCGCTTAATTTTTCGTAATTAAATCCCAGGTTTAATAAAACCAGCCGAGGAGATGACTTACTGCCCACGAAAAGACCAGCTTCTTTAAGCATTACATACAGTTTTTGTAACGTTGGATGCTCTCTACAGTGATAATATGCATACAAATGTCTGCGAATCGCATCCTGTTCAGAAGAACCAACATTCGTCACACATTTCTTGACGCTTCGTTTTTTCCCCGGTGTTTCCAGACTTGGCGGTTTGGAGTTAAGAGTTGATGACCCGAAATGTGTATTCAGTTTTTCATTTTGCTTTTTGCCTATGTTTATAACGGTTGTTCTGCTTATTCTTAATGCTGCCGCAGTCCTCTCGACTACCTTATTAACGGAAAGAAGTGGCCCTCCCTTCTCCCTTTCCATCTCAAAATATTGTCGTACGTTGCAGACGTATTCGCGCAATTGTCCTCTCAATGCTGTTCCTTGCCCAACTTTCTTCGAAGATGATTTCGGACTACGAACTCTAGGATGACCACGCTTTTTATTTTCGGAAATTTTGTACAAGAAGCCACTACAGTAATTTATCACATACTTGTAGTAGAATCAAAGGAGAAGCAGACACTGAGATAATGCAGTTCACACAACACAATGCGCACAAGATCAGGGGTTAGCAGGTACTGAACCGTGACGCATAAGCAGTGGCAACTATGCAGGGGAGGGGTGCTGAACGTCAGCTTGCTATTGGCCCACACTGTCTCACGGTCACGCGCTCGGTTAGCTGTCAAGTACAAAGTAGTTTTAATCACACTATAGGCTGCGACATTGTGGATGTGCGTATTAGGTTTGAGAACTGTAGGGTCCTTCTAAATTGGTCAGGGATGCACTACTTGTCAGAGGCTGCTACTCGGGTAGCTGACTGTGTGTGGGGTGCACACAAGAGTTTTACAGATTGAGCGAGTCTCCGTCCAGTCCAGATAATGATAGTTGTATGAATCCCAGAAGTATCGGTGTAAGATAAAAAGAAATGCCTCCCACAGGTGATAGTCTTAAAATCCAAATAATTAACTGCCAGAGAATTTGCAACAAAGTGGCAGAGTTTAGAGTGCTCACGAAAAGCAATGAAGCTCACATAGTAGTAGGTACAGGAAGCTGGTTGAAACCTGAATGTGATAGCAGTGAGACCTGTGGAGAGTTTAAGTGTAAATCGATAGGATAGGTCAGTGGTGAAATAAGGTGGTGTAGTTTTTTAATTAGAGGTCTGTCAGTTACGCAAAACACCGTTTTTCTGAGTACCCAAACATGTTTCGGCACCACTGTGCCATCATCAGTGGGTTTTCGTTTTTATTTATTCTGCAGTGTGAACATTTTTGTTACATGATAATAAAATTATATGCATTTTTAGTTCAAACAACAGATCGTTTCTTTTTGTAAATACCTTCACATTTGGTGAGCATGAATACCTTTACATTTTGTATTGTATTTACAAAAAGAAACAATCTGTTGTTTGAACTCAAAATGCACATAATTTTATAATCATGTAACGAAAATGTTCACATTGCAGAATAAATAAAAATGAAAACCCACTGATGATGGCACAGTGGTGCCGAAACATGTTTGGGTACTGAGAAAAACAGTGTTTTGCATAGCTGGCGGACCCCTAATCCCAAAAAATGTTAACTGCAAACACAGCCAATACGAGGAGCAGCAAATCAAAAGATGGATAAGATGGTGTATGTGTTGCAGTAGACAAGAATCTCGGATCCAGAGAGATAGAAATTGAAGCTGCATGTGAAATAGTTTGGGCGAGTCTCAGTATCAGAGGAGGGCATAAAATGATAAATGAATCCTTCTATTGCCCACTAGACTCCTCTCCTAATGTAACCAAAACCTTACTTTGCTCGAACACAAGTTCGCCATTTATAATGTAATTGTGAGTGAAGATTTTAATCATCCGACAATCAATTGGGAAAATTAGTTTCGTTAATGGTGGTCGTGATAAGACATCCCGTGAAACATTTCTAAATGCCTTCTCTGAAAACTATGTGGAACAGGTAGATAGGGAATCCACTCATGATTGAAGTAATTGTCTCTAGCGGCAACAAATAGACCTGATGTCTTTGAGGATGTCCACATCGAAACTAGTATCAGTGACCATGTCACGGTTGCAGAAACAACGGTCACAAAAGTAAAAAGGGCAATTAAAACAAGCAGATAGATATATACCTGGTGATCAAAAAGTCAGTATAAATTTGAAAACTTAATAAACCACGGAATAATGTAGATAGAGAGGTAAAAATTGCCACACATGCTTGGAATGACATGGAGTTTTATTAGAAACAAAAAAAAAGTTCACAAAATGTCCAACAGATGGCGCTGGACAGCAAAACGTCAGTGACTGCGCATGATAATCGTGTACAAAAGGAGCTGTAATGAGAGAGAGCATCAGATGCGCCAGCAGTCGCAGCATGTTGACGTTACCTGAAAAGGTTGATAGATGCAGCTGTGGCGAGAATGATTTCGAAGTTCGAAGCCACTAGTGGCCAACCGAGCACAAGACGTAATGCTGCTGAGACAGTTCAGGAAGAAATGGAGACTGTAGCGGGTTCGTCTGTGCACGTGCAAGTCAGCGATCGTGCAGTCGCACTTCGCACCGGCATTCCATACACTACTGTTTGGTTGGCAGAGAGGCGTACCCTCTGATGCTATTCATACAAAATCCATCGGCATCGTGAACTGTTACCTGGCAATTTAGTGAAGCGGAGGGCATTTGCGGTGTGGGCGTTTCAAAAGATGGCGGAAGATGACAATTGGTTGAGTAACGTGTTGTTGACCAACAAAGCTCATTTCACGCACCAAGGGTCTGTCAACGCCCACACCTGCACAATTTGGGTTACCGAAAATCCTAGAACTGCCGTGGAAACTCCATTGCACGACGAGAAAGTCACAGTATGGGTTGGATTTACCACATCTACCGTTATTGAGCCTTTTTTCTTCGAGGAAATGCGCGATTCTGGTTTTGTATCTGCTACCATGACGGGTGAGAGATACGCCGATATGTTACAGAATCGCATCATCGCCAGCCTGGCTGACAAACACCTGCTGGAACGTACGATGTTTATGCAGAATGGCGCTCCACCCCTATCTTGTTAGATGCGTGAAAGATCTCTGGCGCGTGTCATTTGGTGGTGATCGTGTGCTCAGCCGCCACTTTCGTCACGCTTGGCCTCTCAGGTCCCCAGACCTCAGTCCGTGCGATTATTAGCTTTGGGGTTACCGGAAGTTGCAAGTGTATCGTGATCGACTGACATTTCTAGGGATGCTGAAAGACAACATCTGACACCAATGCCTCACCATAACTCCGGACATGCTTTACAGAGCTGTTCCCAACATTATTCCTCGACTATAGTTATTGTTGAGGAATGATGGTAGACATATTGAGCATTTCCTGTAAAGAACATCATCTTTCCTTTGTCTTACTTTGTTATGCCAATTATTGCTATTCTGATCAGATGAAGCGCCATCTGTCGAACATTTTTTGAACTTTTGTATTTTTTTGGTTCTAATAAAACCCCATGTCATTCCAAGCATGTGTGTCAATTTGTACCTCTCTATCTGCATTATTCTGTGATTTATTCAGTTTTCAAATTTATACTGACTTTTTTATCACCCAGTATATGTTTGTTCAGTAAACAAGATAAAAATCAGTAGCGTCGTACCTCAGTGAGGAACTTGACACTTTCAGCAGAGGGCAGGAGCATGTAGAAGAACTATGACTCAAGTTTAAAAGAATAGTTGACCATGCACTGGATAGATATGTGCACAGTAGAAAAGTTCATAAGGGAAGGGACCCTTGAAGTTGTACAGCTTCTGTAAAGTAACTTCTAAAGAAACGGAGATTACTGCATAGGGCTATTGTGGTGTGCGTACTGTAAGACCTTCGGCACACACACTATCAGATTATTTGGCTTGTCGCTCTAACGAAGTAGGCGAGTGTCACCAATATGTCTTGTGGTCTTATCGTGGCGGGTTTATCTTCTGCCGTTAGGTCAGACGATAGAAATGCCACTTGCATACTTAGAGTAGCAGATTGACGGTGACCAACTTTAAACAGAACTTGATTAATTTTCGCACACATTTATTAAAATAATAACAAGCATAAAAATAACTTAACTTGGTTCTGGATGCTGTTTACAATTGACAATCTGAAGTTCCTTTGGTCTTGGTACGTTAATCTTATTCTCACATATCTCTGATACTCGACAAAGTGTCTATTCATTTATCTTCATGGCTATGTACAGGAATATGATAATCTTATTAGGCGCAGACTGAAACTTGACTACAGACTAATGCAGACTGACTAATCGGAGGTCTGTACACTCGTTATAATACCTTTAGCGTTCAGGTATCACTGCGCGAGTGTGATCCGCGAGGAGAAAAGGTTCTACGTTATCAGCAATCTCATTGGCTGCGTTACATATTAATATGCGGATCGGCGGAAGCAGAATTTGGTCCGTCTCTAAGACAGCGCCATCTCGTAGTGCGGAGACGGACGAGCGCTGCGCCTGCGCTGTTGTGCTTAGCGGGGCGCGCTCTAGTGGGAAAGTTGTGTACGTGCTGACTACGAGCAACTATGAACACAACAGCTATAAATAGAGAAATGCTAAATGAAACTCGTATGGCTGTCAAGAGAGCAATGCCTATTGATATCAGTGACTGACATTGCAGAATGTTATCAAATGATCTTTCACAAAACCCAAAGAAATTCTGGTTGTATGTAAAAGCTGTTAGTGGCACCAAAGTGGATGAGACAGGAACTGCAATTGAAAGAGGCAAAGTAAAAGCTGAAATGTGTAATTCTGTTTTGAAATGTTCTTTCACAAAAGAAAAACTAAGTGAATTGCCCAATTTAATCCTTGTACCACTGAAAAGATGAATGAAATCGGTATTAGTGTCAGTGATGCTGAGAAACCCGTAAAATTGTTAAAATAGTACAAAGCTCCAGTGCTTGTTGGAATGCCTGCCAGATTCTATACTGAATTTGCAGCTGAGTTAGCACTTCTTCTAACTATAATCTTTCATAGATCCTTTGAAGAAAAAACGTGCCCATTTCTTGGAACAAGCACATGTCACACCCGTCTACAAGAAGGGTAGTAGATGTGATGCACAATACTACCATCCAGTATCCTTGAAATTGATTTGTTGTAGAATCTCTAAACATATTCTGAGCTCAAACATAGTGAGGCATCTCGAACAGAATGATTTCCTCCATGCTAACCAGCACGGATTTCGTAAACATCGATTGTGTGAAGTCCAACCTCACTTTTCCCCCCGTACTCAAACCTTTGTATCAAGGCAGTGAGGTAGAGTCAGTGTTTCTTGATTTCCGAAAAGTGTTTGAATCAGTACCACACCTACTCTTATTGTCAAAAGTATGATCGTATGGGGCATCAAGTAAAATTTGACTGGCTTGAGGACTTTTTGATAGGGAGGATGCAACATGTTATCTTGGATGGAGAGTCATTGTTACGTATGGAAGTGACTTTGAGTGTGTTGGGACCCTTGCTGTTCATGTTGTATATTAATGAATTTTGAGACCTTATTAATAGTAACCTCAGGCTTTTTGCAGATGATGCAGTTATCTATACTGAAGTACTGTCCAAAAGAAGATGCAGAAATATTCAGTCAAATCTTGATAAGATTTCAAAGTGGTGCAAAGATTGGCAACTTACTCTCAATGTTCAGAAATGTAAAATTGTGCACTTCACAAAATGGAAAACATTGATGCTCTGACTACAATCAACGAGTCACTGTAGGAATCGACCAACGCATACAAATACCTGGATGTAACTCTTCACGAGGATATGACATGTAATGATCACATAGGCTCTGGTGTGGGTAAAGCAAGTCGTAGACTTTGGCTTATCGGTAGAGCGCCAGGGAAGTGCGATTAGCATACACAGGAGATGTTTACAAATTACTTGTACGACTGGTTGTAGAATGTTGCTCAAGTGTGTACCAGAGAGGAATAACGGGGGTATCGAACATATACAGAGAAGAGTAGCACGAGTTGTCACATACTTGTGAGACCTGTGGGCGAGTGTCACTGACACGTTAAATGAACGAAACTGAAGACTCTTGAAGATAGACATAAGCTATCCCGAGAAGGTGTATTAACAGAGTTTCAAGAACTGACCTTAAATGATGACTAGGAATATGTCACGACCCCCTATGTATAGATCACATGGAGATTGTGAGAATAAGATTAGAATAATTACTGCACACACAAATGCATTCAAACAATCAGTTTTTCCGCACTCTGTACATGAATGGAATGGGAAGGGTAATAAGGGATACAGTGGGATGTACCCTCTACCATGCATTTCATGGTGGTTGGCAGAGTATAGATGTAGATACCTACTCAACCCAGTGATCATGCAGCTCACAGCAGTATTAACCCAGGGCTGGTCATGGCACCTTAGGACCTCCATGAAACTCATGTTCATGTATGTAGTTGCTGCTCCTCTTACATCCAGATCACCACTAAGGCTGTATTTACTGTCCGTAGTTGGTGTAACAAACACCCTGGCTAAGTTGAGTTGGATCAGATATTCCTGAATCTTTGCACCAGATAGCAGGACCTCCCTTATAAGCACTAGACATGGAGGCAAAATCTACAAGAGAGTAATTTTTGTGTCTTGTACAGGGTATTTATAAATTAGTAGTATATCAGTAACCTTTAATTCTGGAATGGATGAATAACTTACAGAAATGTTTGATACAGCACTGAAAGCAGTATATCTTCAAGTTATATAATATAGAATTATAGAAATGGAAGAGAATGTAGATGAAATGGGAGATACGATACTGCGTGAAGAGTTTGACAGAACACTGAAAGACCTGAGTCGAAACAAGGCCCCGGGAGTAGACAACATTCCATTAGAACTACTGACGGCCTTGGGAGAGCCAGTCCTGACAAAACTCTACCATCTGGTGAGCAAGATGTATGAGACAGGCGAAATACCCTCAGACTTCAAGAAGAATATAATAATTCCAATCCCAAAGAAAGCAGGTGTTGACAGATGTGAAAATTACTAAACTATCAGTTTAATAGGTCACAGCTGCAAAATACTAACGCGAATTCTTTACAGACGAATGGAGAAACTGGTAGAAGCGGACCTCGGGGAAGATCAGTTTGGATTCCGTAGAAATGTTGGAACACGTGAGGCAATACTGACCCTACGACTTATCTTAGAAAATAGATTAAGGAAAGACAAACCTACGTTTCTAGCATTTGTAGACTTAGAGAAAGCTTTTGACAATGTTGACTGGAATACTCTCTTTCAAATTCTGAGGGTGGCAGGGGTAAAATGTAGGGAGCGAAAGGCTAATTACAATTTGTACAGAAACCAGATGGCAGTTATAAGAGTCGATGGGCATTAAAGGGAAGCAGTGGTTGGGAAGGGAGTGAGACAGGGTTGTAGCCTGTCCCAGATGTTATTCAGTCTGTATATTGAGCAAGCAGTAAAGGAAACAAAAGAAAAATTCGGAGTAGGAATTAAAAATCCATGGAGAAGAAATAAAAACTTTGAGGTTTGCCAATGACATTGTAATTCTGTCAGAGACAACAAAGGACTTGGAAGAGCCGTTGAATGCAATGGACAGTGTCTTGAGAGGGGGATATAAGATGAACATCAAGAAAAGCGGAAAGCATTTCTGAAGAAGAGAAATTTGTTAACATCGAGTATATGTAAGTGACAGGAAGTCGTTTCTGAAAGCATTTGTATGGAGTGTGGCCATGTATGGAAGTAAAACATGGATGATAAATAGTTTGGACAAGAAGTGAATAGAAGCTTTTGAAATGTGGTGCTACAGAAGAATGCTGAAGCTTAGATGGGTAGATCACATAACTAGTGATGAAGTATTGAATAGAATTGGGGAGAAGAGGAGTTTGTGGCACAACTTGACGAGAAGAAGGGACCGGTTGGTAGGACATGTTCTGAGGCATCAAGGGATCACAAATTTAGCATTGGAGGGCAGTGTGGAGGGTAAAAATCGTAGTGGGAGACAGAGATGAATACACTAAACAGATTCAGAAGGATGTAGGTACTGGGAGATGAAGAAGTTTGCACAGGATCGAGCAGCATGGAGAGCTGCATCAAACCAGTCTCAGGACTGAAGACCACAACAACAACATATTTCCACCTAATACTGCTAGTGCCCGACATTCCCACTGTCCCACTGGGTGACATGTGCATGTGAGTTATTCCGACAGCCATCACAGAGTCGTATAATGGTGTAGAGTGTGTGTGTGGGGGGGGGGGGGGGGGCGTTGCACACGCGTGCAGCATTTATGATTTCACGAATCCAGATCTTCTACAGGTGAGACAATTCAGAATAAAATATCACAATCCATGAACTCAAGTACAAACTGTTTTTGATTGTCACAATCTTTTCACCAAAACTGGCTGTTTATCACATTGGATGCCATGTCAGAGTCAACCAGCAGTCTGATACAGCAATTGAACAAGTTTGGCGAGTCTTGCTTCCACATTGTAACAGTAGGGGTTTAAATTCCAATGCTGGCGCTTCTCGTTCATTTACCCAGACTATGAAAGTGAGAGTGCCGAACTTGTTAAATTGCTGCGTTAGGCTGTTAGCCGACCCTGACCCGGCATCCTATGTGATGCACAGCCAGTTTCGGTGAAAGAATGGTACCGAGTAACAACAGTTTGTCTTTAAGGTGGCAGCTTGTGATATTTAATCCTTAATTGTCTCTAAACTATAGTAGTAGATTTGGATTCACAAAACCAGTTGGAATAACTCATTCACAGATCCCACTTAGGGGGACGTTGGGAACTATACAGTGTTAGCTGGGAGTAAAACTTGAAGGTATACTGTATTCAGTGCCATATCAAACATTTCAACATTTTCACAGTTAAAGTGTACTTTTGTAAATTTATGAACATCTTGTGTTCTGATTAAGGACATCACAGTTTAATTGAATGTGATATTTTAATGTCGTCATCAAAAACCATTAAACAAAAGATGTATTAGGAAGTTAGTGTGAGAATTCTAATAACCTAAAAAAGGTGATTGCAAGATATATAGTTAATTATGTTTAACAATACTGTTTATGCTCACTGCTGCTGAATTGACACTTCATTTACTTTAGGTGCACTGTCCCAGAAAAACAACAGTGAGTGAAAACTATGAAAATAAACCTACACTCATGTCTTTATGTAAACACAATAACATGTAAAAAGAGAACTGAGTCTCTCGTTTAGTTCATATGTCTGTTGACTCCATTTTAACTTGTTATCCGACACAATTTTAGACAGTTTTATTCATTCAGTGTATGACTGTTACTTTCCACTTCTGGCACTATCAGGTCAAATTTGCTTGTTTTAACTCATGTAATGAGTCTGTTCCACTACGGACTCTGAATTAGTTGTAGTCTTGTTCATCTGAGCTGTGTCTGGTAAGGTTTTGTTTGAATCATAGATTAGTATAATTGTGTCATCAGCAGTCATTGCAATTTTGGAACTGAACTTTAAAATCGTCGAGATGGGGTAAGAACGAGAAATTTTTCAAACTTTTGGACATAAGAGATTTTTGTGCTCTATAAAAAGGCATTCACTCTACCATCTGGTGAGCAAGATGTATGAAACAGGCGAAATACCCTCAGACTTCAAGAAGAATATAATAATTCCAATCCCAAAGAAAGCAGGAGTTGACAGATGTGAGAATTACCGAACAATCAGTTTAATAAGCCACAGCTGCAAAATACTAACACAAATTCTTTACAGACGAATGGAAAAACTAGTAGAAGCCGACATCGGGGAAGATCAGTTTGGATTCCGTAGAAATACTGGAACATGTGAGGCAATACTGACACTACGACTTATCTTAGAAGAAAGATTAAGCAAAGGCAAACCTATGTTTCTAGCATTTGTAGACTTAGAGAAAGCTTTTGACAATGTTGACTGGAATACTCTCTTTCAAATTCTAAAGGTGGCAGGGGTAAAATACAGGGAGCGAAAGGCTATTTACAATTTGTACAGAAACCAGATGGCAGTTATAAGAGCCGAAGGACATGAAAGGGAAGCAGTGGTTGGGAAGGGAGTAAGATAGGGTTGTAGCCTCTCCCCGATGTTATTCAATCTGTATATTGAGCAAGCAGTAAAGGAAACAAAAAAAAAATTTGGAGTAGGTATTAAAATCCATGGAGAAGAAATAAAAACTTTTAGGTTCGCTGATGACATTGTAATTCTGTCAGAGACAGCAAAGGACTTGAAAGAGCAGTTGAACGGAATGGATGGTGTCTTGAAGGGAGGATATAAGATGAACATCAACAAAAGCAAAACGAGGATAATGGAATGTAGTCGAATTAAGTCGGGTGATGTTGAGGGTATTAGATTAGGAAATGAGGCACTTAAAGTAGTAAAGGAGTTTTGCTATTTGGGGAGCAAAATAACTGATGATGGTCGAAGTAGAGAGGATATAAAATGTAGACTGGCAATGGCAAGGAAAGCGTTTCTGAAGAAGAGAAATTTGTTAATATCGAATATAGATTTAAGTGTTAGGAAGTCGTTTCTGAAAGTATTTGTATGGAGTGTAGCCATGTATGGAAGTGAAACATGGACGGTAAATAGTTTGGACAAGAAGAGAATAGAAGCTTTCGAAATGTGGTGCTACAGAAGAATGCTGAAGATTAGATGGGTAGATCACATAACTAATGAGGAGGTACTGAATAGGATTAGGGAGAAGAGGAGTTTATGGCACAACTTGACCAGAAGAAGGGATCGGTTGGTAGGACATGTTCTGAGGCATCAAGGGATCACCAATTTAGTATTGGAGGGCAGCGTGGAGGGTAAAAATCGTAGGGGGAGACCAAGAGATGAATACACTAAGCAGATTTAGAAGGATGTAGGTTGCAGTAGGTACTGGGAGGTAAAGAAGCTTGCACAGGATAGAGTAGCATGGAGAGCTGCATCAAACCAGTCTCAGGACTGAAGACCACAGCAACAACAACAATGTGTGTACTGCAGTATATGACTAGTTTGTCATACAATAATACTTGTGAGAGAGACACTGCATTTGGAAATTGTGTCAACAAAACGTGACAGGCTGTAATTCACTGCTGCATGATGATGTCAGATGATCCATTCACCAACATTGGTTTAAATTAAATAGTCCATTTTCGTGTGTGTGTGTGTGTGTGTGTGTGTGTGTGTGTGTGTGTGTGTGTGTGTGTGTGTGAGAGAGAGAGAGAGAGAGAGAGAGAGAGAGAGAGAGAGAGAGAGTTATTCGTTGTCGACTGTGGTGTTTTGTTATGTGCCCTCTTTCAAATGGATTTCACTGGAGACGTATCACTCAATTGAGCAGCAGCAGTATGTTCCCTCGTGGTTCCTCACATCCATAATGCAGCACATGTGTGTCACTGCCTGAAACAAAAGCAGGGTAGTTTTGCTCGGTGGGGCCTTGCCGATGTAATTTCTAAATGAATTTCTTATCTCGGCCACTGTCTGCCGTTCTTGTGGACGTACCAGCACCCACGCACACACGACTGATCGCTTCTCAGCTCACATCGGCTGTGGCTTCACTACTAAAATAATGAAACAAAACAGTAAAAAACTGGCAACAGTGCTTTTTGTCTGCTTCGAAGCTGGGGTGCAGATCGAGGAACTATTTATTTCCTCAGTTGTACAAAGTAAAGTGGGGTGCAGGGTCTTCTCAGGCACCCAGTAGAAATTCTAGGACTTGCACAGAATAGACTAGCACAGAGAGCTGCAGCAAACTATTCGTCTGATCGAAGACCACAAAATTGTCTTAATGCATTATTTGTATTCGTATATACTATACGTGCAAGTAACGTAAGTGAAAAACCGTCCTTATATTCTGTAGGGAAGCTTACTCTGACGAATAACTAATAAATTTATGTCTGTTCACAGAAATGGCGTCAACTCCTTCTGCCGGTATCCACAATCTGCCGTACGACGTGATGTTTTCCATCTTTTGCTACTTGCCGATTCCCGACTTAGCACACTGTGCTGCCGTGAGCAAGCAGTGGCACGAAATTGTGTCGGGCTTCACTCACCTGTGGAAGGGCAAGAGGTACGTCAGCAACAGAAGTCCAAAGGAATCCTTCGAGACATTCGCCATCTTGCGCGCCCTGCCGCTATTGCAGGAAGTCATCATCAAGGCGGCAGCCGAGTTTGTTATCGACATTTTCTACCCCCGCCTGGTCCTATTAGTGACGGACATTTCTGACATAGCATCTGCAGAGGACGGTCATAGACTGAGGTGCGCGTATTTGTCGACTAGACTCGACATCGCAGAAAGCATCTTCTCTTCTCGTTCGATTATAGATTTTGCGGCTCTCCAGAAATTGCGGATCTTCAAAGCGATACCGACACTAGATGCTTTTGCCCGAAAACGCGACCGGGAAGTGTGTTGCTGTGCCTCGTCCAGCTCTAGTGCGGATTACGCAGTCGGTACGGCCCTCGAGCTGTGCCCGAATCTCACAGACCTGTGCGTCTACGCAGAGTTCTTGTCGGCAGACTATCTGGACGCGTCGGAGGGGATCGGCCGGTTGCGGACGCTGGAAATAGAGTGCCCCGGCCTAGAAGAACTGGCATTCTTGCGGCACTGCTCGGACGCACTGGAGGAACTGGAATTGAAAGGTTGTGCCGACCTGCCGTCGGCCGCGTACGCGAATCTCCGGCACCTGGGGAACCTGCAGAGGCTGCGGCTGCGCGACTGTTGCGTGGCGGGAGGCGACCTGGAGGTGGCCGCGACGGGTCTGAAGTCTCTCGTGTCGTTGCAGCTGGAGTGCTGCGACCTCGTCTCGGACGTGTCCTTCCTGCGGCACTGCGGCCGGCTGCGGGAGCTCCGCGTCGAGGCCTCGCCGCCGGACACGCTGCTGACGGGCCTGCGGCACCTGCCTGCCGGAGTCCGCTCGCTCTACCTGGCCGGCAGTGCCGCGAACGCGTATGAGCTGGCCGTAGTTCTGCCGCGTCTGCCGCTGCTCGAGGAGCTGGACCTCGTCGGTAGCGATCTGCCGCACCTGGGCTTCCTGCGCCACTGCCCGCAACTGCGCCGTCTCTGCCTGGAGTTCTCGCACTGGCCCGGCACGTCGGAACTGTCGAATCTACGTCACCTGACGAGACTCGAGGCGCTGGACCTGACGAGGTGCCGGGTCGACGCGGACGTCCTCTCCGGTGTGATGCCGTCACTGTCGCGACTGGAGACGCTGTCGCTGTCCCACACGGAGGACGTCGCCCACTTGTGGTTCCTCCGGCACTGCACCCAGCTTCGCACTTTGTCACTGTTCTACACGTTCGGAATGGACTTGGATGCCTATCGTGAATTGTCCCATCTGACTAACTTGCAGACTGTGCACGTCAGTGAACACGTGGTTGACTTTGTCCGTGAGTTCATCCAACCGCGTATGCCGCAAGTAAAAATTTATAGCGTACAACAGTTTAAATAAACTACTGTTCCACCAACTTTCCTGCCCTGTGATGCCAACATGTGTGCGTATTAACATATATATGTGTATGGATTAATGTACATTCATTTGTGAAATGAATTTTTCAGTGTGTGTGTGTGTGTGTGTGTGTGTGTGTGTGTGTGTGTGTGTTATTTCCAGTCTTACTGGACAGTGATTGTAGCGACTTGGGTTATCTAGTCGTGACCCACAACTTTGTGTCACAGCTTTACTTCAACCAGTACCTCACCCTGTCATCTAAACTTCACACAAGATCTCCTGCATACCTTGCTGGTGTGGCACTCCTGAGTAAAAGTATGTCATGGAGAAGCCATTCTCTAAATGAATCTCGACTGCAGAGCGAAAGTTTAAGTCTGGAAACTACCCAGAGGCTGTGGCTAAAATTTTTCTCAGAAATATTCTTTCTTCCAGTAGTCCTAGGTATGCATGGGAGCTTTCTGTAAAAGAGACCTAATATTACAATATAAATTCAAAAATTTGTGGATAATCGTGTATTTTCTGTTTAATCAATAATTATATGGATTGACAGCAGATAGAAAATAGTCATTGTTACCATAGGAAAAATCAAAATGTCAACTGAAAACAGTTTAAAGAGCATAGAACATTATTACACTAAAGAATACTTACTGTGACTGAGTAAACAAATCTCCACAAGTATTCCAGAAAAAATGACTATTTAAACCTAGCGAAAAATGTTTTTCAGAGTCTAATATTCGTGCACTTAATTTGTCTACTGCCTTTAGGTTTATGGAGCCTTGGGTTACTATTAATCTGAATGCTCGTTTTAAAGAAGTTTCCTTTACCGTGTGTCTGTGTTTCAACTTATTATATATAAAAGTGTATTGAAGAAGTATCCACCGTTGTAAAAGAATTTTTGTATTAAACCTTTCTTAAAATTCTTGTTAAGTTTCAGCCATAATTAGTGATATTTATTTTGTATCTCAGCAAGATGTCTTTCACTATTCTGCATGTAGTTTGTTGAAGTGCCATCAAAGATGTAAATAATTGTAATAATGCATTTTTGTCTCCGAGGAAAAAAATTATTAAAGTTTATGGCATAATTATGTAATAATTTCCTTTTTCCAAAAGATAGTAAGATTTGCTCAAAGAAGTAATGAACATGAAATTGTATGATGTAAATAGGTGCAGATAATAAAACCGTGTGCTGGCCAGAGGTTGAAACCAGCAACCTTACCCTTCGCATGCAATGCTCTTGCCAGGTAAGCCGTGCACCTTTCTTTACCTTACTCAAGGTCTTTTGCTGTGCTCAAATACAATGGCTTAAAACGCGAAGTAAATGTTGATGCAAAGCTTAACCATAATCAACACATCATTCAAATTACATATATTTGGCAAGGAATAAAAGTTATAAAACTTGAACACATTATATCCACTAGAATATTTTGTAAGGGGCAGTCATATGAAAATGAGTTAGCTGGGTGGTCACCATAAATATTAATATATTTATCCCACTGTGAAAATGTTTGTGGTTGCCTACAGAACGACGATTGTACCCCAGAGTGCATCTCTTCGCCAAAGCAAATCGACAGCTAGGGATGTCTTTCCTCGAGGCTCCAAAAATAGTGACATCAAATGGGAAGAGATCGGCACTGTACTGAGGGTATGTGAGGACTTCCCAGTGTAACTTTTGCAGCATAGTCAAAATGGGCATGCCAGCTCCAGGAAAGTCATGATAATCTATTTCTGGGACTGCAAGGGCCTGTTGCCCATTAACTGTCTGGAACATAGTGCCACAACTAAAGCACAGCCTTTATGTGGGCACGTTGCAAAAACTCAAGCACACCATAAGTCCAAACACACACGAATGTTGACAGAGAGCATCGTTCTGTTGCAGGATAACACCCGCCTACATGTTGCCGAGGTCATTTTGATGACATTGTATTGTTATGGTGATTACTTTTGAAATAATAAACAATTTACTTACTTTTTGTTTCCATCTCTCATTTTCATTTGACTGCCCCTTGTATTCTTAAACATGGTTTTATTGCAAGTTGTTCGTGTGGAGTAATTATTTTGCTCTGTTTTGGTGTATTGTTTGAACTGGTTTTAGACGTAAATTAGAGAAATTAAACAGCAGGATTGCAAGAAGTTCTACAGAACATAGCGTATCCTAAAACATGAATTTCAAATGTATTACCAGAAAATGGATATGGTATTTATGTTAACGGTATCATGTATCCATTTTTGTTTCAGATCAGAGTGATATGTCCACAGTTTTGTTAAATTAAAAAAGTCCAATTTTACACCAGACAGTACTTTAGTATCTATTGCGTTCTCATTTCAGAGCATGAACACATTTCATATGTATACCATTTCCCCTACAGCTTTCCCCCCCCCCTCCCCATCCCCCAATGTTACTTGTGTGATGCAATCAGGACATTAACGACAGTATGGGTTAACTTGTCTGTTAGCCTTCATAGTCGAAATGAGAGGGAGGATGTCTCCGAGGTTTTGGTGGGTGTCTGTTCGTTAGATATTGTGGAGTTGGCAGGACTGATGTGCTGCAGTAACGAGTAATTACTTTTAGTCAGTTCGTTTCTTTGTCTAACCGACACAGTTTTTTTATGGAGGAGTCAGCCCAAAACTTTGAGATGCTTTCAGTAATCACTAGGAAGAACCTTCATCAGACTAATGCTTTCACTGCCATTCGTTCTACTACTTACTGGCCACTTGGCCTAAAATCGTAAACACTTTGAAAGAATTCACTATGCCGAGGGCCAATTGCCATATAATAGTAGAGATGAGTACCAATTAGTAACTTATTCCTGGTGTTCACTGGAATTTCTCTAACTTAGTACTTTAAGATATAGGCAGGCAGACTCTCTTCAGTGAATACTGAAAACAGTTACTTAGCTTGCATTTGTTGTGTGTCCACTAGAGTCTGTCGCTATCTTCTCATAATTGAAATGTCTATTGCTCCTTTGTGTGCTGCGGAGGAGCATTATTTGATCTGGTGTTTGTGTGACAGTAAAGTACCACACTTCACCTTGATATGTATGAATTTCTTAAATATCAGTATTAATACTGGGATGAAATACTTGAGCTCTTATTTTTCCTCTAGCAACAAAACATCTTGGACAAAAATGTTGATCAGTAGCTTGATTTCTGTGCACAAGTCTTGTATTGTAAACTACAGTACTCTGATTCTTATCATCACATTCAAAGACTATACCGGGCTTCTCTTGCCATGACTGGAAACCTAATCCTTCTAATTTATATTACACTAGCATCAGAATATGTCTTATTATTCCATTTTGAAATGTTTATTGTGAAAGTTGTATGGTAGGCAAGGGCAATCTTTGGTGACCTATGGGTCTGATTCACATGCTTACTTAAGCTCATGAGCCAGGTTGTCACGTGATGTAACAGCTGTGCTCTTAGCTCATAAACTCAAAAATATAGCGCCCATGATGTCAATCTTTACGGGGTAATGAACCAATATGAATGTCATATCTTTCCCAATATGCCAGGCAACAAATTATGACTCAAAACCCATGTTTTTTGAGAATACGTTCATTTCGTGTTCACTACATCTTCAGGTGTTTACATTTATTTACGTGCTGTGAACATTGTTTCTTTACTTACAATGTTTTACAATAGCTCTCTTAAAAAGTTCCATTGCAGAATTCTGCAACACCCGTGTGGCCGAGCAGTTCTAGGCACTTCAGTCTGGAAAAACAGACATAATATCTTATGGGATAATAGCAATCAGTGATTTTATAATGTTACTTAAAATCCGTCTTGATTGCAAATTTCTTATTTCCTTTTTTTTATTATTATTATTATTCATATGACCTGTAACTGAAATATCAGATCTGAAGATGGTTCTGAATGAACCGAAACCGGTCATATGAATAAAAAAAATTGCAATCAAGACGGATTTTAAGTAACATTATACTTCAGTCTGGAACCGCGCGACCACCACGGTCGCAGGTTCGAATCCTGCCTCGGGCGTGGATGTGTGTGGTGTTCTTAGTTAGGTTTAAGTAGTTCTAAGTTCTAGGGGCTGATGACCTCAGATGTTTAGTCCCATAGTGCTCAGAGCCATTTTTCATCAGTTGCAGTGTTCTAAGACATCCTTGATGGACAAGAATTACTTAATAATGTTAACACAAGAAGGAATAGAAAAGCAAAATACAGCAGTGAGACAGGCATTCCCAGTCGACAAGCTGTTAGGAGTAACTTTGCAATGTTTGTCCACAGGAAGGTCATTTAGAGTCTTTGAAATTTAGTGCGTTAATATCAACAAACACAATTAGCAAGCACTGTTTAAATATTTATCCAAAAATACTTTTTGTGACTCCTGGCGTAGGCATTAGTTGTTCCTGTAACACTAAATAAATTAAGCCATCATTTCTGTGTTCATTTTAAAACATTTAAACTCTAAGTCACTTGAACCTAACATATATCTGCTATATTATATTGCAGTTCACCCAGAAGAAGCGAACAGAAGAATGTCGAATATCTAAGAATGTGTCATGGATGGAGCACAATGCAAATGCCTCACTCTCTCCCACAAATTTCTTTGACGGACATACACGTCTTATCGCTTAGACACTAATTTTTCAACCATTGTACTTTTCCCTTTATTAGTGTACCTGAATGCTGTTTCCTTACCTTCTCAGATCAAAAGGACACATTGTACCAATTGATAGCCTTCCACGCCCAGTCACTATATAACAGATTATGTCTACTGGAGTCTACAACTTTCTTTTCTGTAGTCTGGAAGATCGTAAATACTTCTCAGAAAACTTGACATGCTTCCAGCTAGCTACCAAGAAAGGATCCATATAATCACTCTTTTCTTCGCATTGCCCACCTTCCCAACTTAACATTAAATGATAAGGCTATCTTGTGGCAAGTTGGACATCTTCACAATCATTCTTTATAATAAATCAAAGCTGTCTTCCAACTCTTTACATGTTTGAGCATCAAACATACCCACTACATTAACAAACCACCACAATGTCTTATTCCTAACTTTCTTCTTCTGTAGTGGTCAATCCAAGGATTGGTTTGCAACAGCTACAATGGCAGCTTGTCTCCATTCTGTGCGTCTTTCAGCTTTTCTCTTCATTTCTTTATAGGTGTTACATCCCACATCTTTCACGATTTGATCCATGTACCTCAGTCGTGGTCAGCCTCTCGGTCTCTTTCCCTCGACATATCCCTCTATGATTGTGTTCAGGAGTCCTTTATGTCTTAATAGGTGGCCTGTAAATTGCACTCTTATTTTAACAATGAAACTCCAGAAGTTTCTCTTCTCATCTGCTCTTTCCAGAACCACTTCGTTTGTGACCTTGTCGATACATTTTATTTTGAGCATGCGTCTATAGCACCACATTTCAAAAGAATTTAGCTTCTCGTCTTCCTCTGTCCCGAGAGTCTATGTTTCACACCCATAGCACGCCACACTCCACACATATGATTTCAGAAATCTTTTCCTGATTTCAAGGCTGATGCTCTTAGATGGTTCAAATGGCTCTGAGCACTATGCGACTTAACTTCTGAGGTGATCAGTCGCCTAGAGCTTAGAACTAATTAAACCTAACTAACCAAAGGACATAACACACATCCATGCCCGAGGCAGGATTCTAACCTGCGACCGGAGCGGTCGCTCGGTTCCAGACTGTAGCGCCTAGAATCGCACGGCCACTCCGGCCGGCTGTTAGTATGTTTTTCTTCTTGTTAAAAGCAGCCTTTGCTTGAGCTATTCTACTTCTCACTTCTGCCTTTCTCCTTCCATCCCTGGTAATATTACTGCCCAGATTAGTAAATTTATCAACTTGTTCAAGCAGTTCATTGCCTACATGAACTTGGACTTTCACTTGATCTTTTTTGTCGCATGCCTTTGCGTTTGTTTTTGCTTTATTAATTCTCATATTATATTCTTCCCCCATAACTTTATCCATTCTATTCAGTAGGACTACAAGATCTTCTACATCTACATCTACATCCATACTCCGCAAGCCACCTGACGGTGTGTGGCGGAGGGTACCCTGAGTACCTCTACCGGTTCTCCCTTCTATTCCAGTCTCGTATTGTTCGTGGAAAGAAGGATTGTCGGTATGCCTCTGTGTGGGCAATCTCTCTCATTTTATCCTCACGGTCTCTTCGCAAGATATACGTAGGAGGGAGCAATATACTGCTTGACTCTTCGGTGAAGGTATGTTCTCGAAACTTCAACAAAAGCCCGTACCGAGCTACTGAGCGACTCTCCTGCAGAGTCTTCCACTGGAGTTTATCTATCATCTCTGTAATGCTTTCGCGATTACTAAATGATCCTGTAATGAAGTGCGCTGCTCTCCATTGGATCTTCTCTGTCTCTTCTATCAACCCTATCTGGTACGGATCCCACACTGCTGAGCAGTATTCGAGCAGTGGGCGAACAAGTGTACTGTAACCTACTTCCTTTGTTTTCGGATTGCATTTCCTTAGGATTCTTCCAATGAATCTCAGTCTGGCATCTGCTTTACCGACGATCAACATTATATGATCATTCCATTTTAAATCATTCCTAATGCCTACTTCCAGATAATTTATGGAATTAACTGCTTCCAGTTGCTGACCTGGTATTTTGTAGCCAAATGATAAGGGATCTATCTTTCTATGTATTCGCACCACATTACACTTATCTACATTGAGATTCAATTGCCATTCCCTGCACCATGCGTCAATTCGCTGCAGATCCTCCTGCATTTCGGTACAATTTTCCATTGTTACAACCTCTCGATACACCACAGCATCCTCTGCAAAAAGCCTCGGTGAACTTCTAATGTCATCCACAAGGTCATTTATGTATATTGTGAATAGCAACGGCCCTACGACACTCCCCTGCGACACAACTGAAATCACTCTTACTTCGGAAGACTTCTCTCCATTGAGAATGACATGGTGCATTCAGTTATCTAGCAACTCCTCAATCCAATCACACAATTGGTCTGATAGTCCATATGCTCTTACTTCGTTCATTAAACGACTGTGGGGAACTGTATCGAACGCCTTGCGGAAGTCAAGAAACACGGCATCTACCTGTGAACCCGTGTCTATGGCCCTCTGAGGCTCGTGGGCGAATAGCGCGAGCTGGGTTTCACACGACCGTCTTTTTCGAAATCCGTGCTGATTCCTACAGAGAAGATTTCTAGTTTCCAGAAAAGTCATTATACTCTAACATAATACGTGTTCCAAAATTCTACAACTGATCGACATTAGAGATACAGGTCTATAGTTCTGCACACCTGTTCGACGTCCCTTCTTGAAAACGGGGATGACCTGTGCCCTTTTCCAATCCTTTGGAACACTACGCTCTTCTAGAGACCTACGGTACACCGCTGCAAGAAGGGGGGCAAGTTCCTTAATGTACTCTGTGTAAAATCGAACTGGTATCCCATCAGGTCCAACGGCCTTTCCTCTTTTGAGCGATTTTAATTGTTTCTCTATCCCTCTGTCGTCTATTTCGATATCTACCATTTTGTCATCTGTGCGACAATCTAGAGAAGGAACTACAGTGCAGTCTTCCTCTGTGAAACAGCTTTGGAAAAAGACATTTAGTATTTCTGTTTTTAGTCTGTCATCCTCTGTTTCAGTACCATTTTGGTCACAGAGTGTCTGGGCATTTTGTTTTGATCCACCTACCGCTTTGACATAAGACCAAAATTTCTTAGGATTTTCTACCAAGTCAGTACATAGAACTTTACTTTCGAATTCATTGAATGCCTCTCTTCTTCACTTTCAGCCAGGACAGCTATATCATTGGCATATCTTGTCATATCTATTTGTTGGCCATGAATTACTACACCTGTCTGTGGATTTTCCCTTACTTTTTCCAGCGCCTCTTCGATGTGTACGTTAAAGATAACAGGGGATAGTGCGCAACCTGGTCGGACACCTTTCCGTATCTGCACCTCTTCTTGTTTTGTTCGTCCACGGATAACTGCTGTCTTATTTTTGTACAGGTTCCATATCATTTTTCTATCTTTATGGTCTATTCCTACTTTTTTGAGTACCTCAAACATCTTATCCCATTTAACATTATCAAAGGCTTTCTCTACATCTACGAAAGCTACGTATGTTGTCAGGTTCTCATCTAGTCGTTTCTCTATTATTAGTTTTAGAGCAAATATTGCTTCTCTGGTTCCTCAATCTTTCCGGAATCCAAACTGTCTTCGGAGGGTGTAGCTTCGACTTTTTGTTCTTTGCGTTTTAGGATAATTGAGGTTAAATTTTCACATCTTGTAGCATTTGCCTTCTTTGGAATGGGGATCATAATGTTTTTTCCAAAGTCTGTAGGAATTTTACCCTGCTCGTACATGTTGGAAACAAGATTATACAACTCCTGATTCAGTTTTGCTCCTCCAGATTTCAGAAGTTCGGCTGGGATATTGTCTATATTCCTAACGTCTTCAGTAAATATCGTGGATTCGTTTTAAAATATGCAAAATAATGTGAACACCTGTACTTACTTTGGAATGGTTTATTATTATGGGGTTAGACCCCCTTTGCCCATAATACAGCTGCGATTCTTCTCGGAATACTGGCATATAATCATTGTATACTCTCCAGTGGAACAATATGCCACTCTTCGATCAGAGCCTCTTCCTAACTCCTTTCGTGACGAGGGAGGCGGAAATCTGCTCCAGAGTCTGTGCCCTGCTACTGCCCACATCGGTTTGATAATGTTAAAGTTTGGCGATGGTGACGGTCAGGAAAGACGATGCTGTTCAACTGCATGCTCCTCATACCACGATTGGACTGTCCCGACTGTGTGAATGAGTGCGTTATTTTCCTGAAATATGGCATCATTGTTGGAACAACATTTGAATCGTGTGGTGCCCCTGATCACCTAAAATGTTTACATAATCATTGGCTGTAACAAGGCCTTTGAGAGTAATGATGAGACCAGCAGGATACCGTGATATTGCTGCCCATACCATCACACTTCCGCTTCCGTGCTTATCTGTCGGAATCGAGCAATCGGGATTGTAGGTTTCTTTTAGCGCTCTTCAGGTGTAAACCCGGCCCGATGTTGGAAATAACGAAAAAGTAGACTCGTCTGACCGTATTACTTGTTTCCACTGATCAGCCATCCAGGATTTATGCTCCTCACACTGTTTTACGCTTCTTTGCATTGGTTGTCGTCACTAATGGTTTCGGCACGGAGCGTGTCCGTGAATATTTGCTTTACAGAGTTCTCAGCAGACAGTGTCGATAGATATGGGGCCTCGAAAATGGCTGTTGAGCTCTGCAGTCATTTTAGCCACCGTAGTTTTGTGTTGTTTTGACATAATTCGAGTTAGCGTATGACAATCTGTAATTTAGTTTTGATTTGCACCCACTATTACGTTTACACGATATCTTTCCGTGTGTAGGCTGTCGAAACAGTTGCTTTTGAAACATTCAGTAAATTGGCTGTCTTGGTTACTGATGCTTCAGCTAATCGGGCCCCCACAATCTGCCCTCCTTGTAACTCTGTTAGGTCTTTTGTTGCTCATCAACCTTGTCCTCTGAATGCAGATACGAAGCGTGCACCACCTATAAACAGCCTGCTGTGATACCTAGTCCGTACTGAATGTTAACAGTCCAGCGTACCACATGTCTTACCTGTGTTGTTGACCGTCAAACACAACCATCTCATTACTACCACTGTTTGCATTATTTTGCCTATCCTGTTTATATGAGAACGGTTACACGCAGCAGTTTTTCTTTACCCGTACAATACTCAGATATGTCGAAATCTGTTGCATACTTCTTTATGAATAGTATTGAAGTGAACCAGGCAATGCTGATAATATCTGCTCTAGAGAGACTCTACCATTGTGATGTTAAGGTTTGGTGTGTTACTTGTGATGGCTGTAAGGTAAATGAAAGCACTTTACATTCACTATGTTGCTTGTTAAATTTTTCTAAAGGTGCACTTAAAAGCCATCTTCCTCATCCCCTGGAGAAATATGTTTATTGGATGTTAGATATGCATATGTGTCATATGATGAAGTTGGCTTGAAATTCACTCTAGCAGAAGAATCAGTTATTGAGCCTCCGAGTGGTGTTATTAAGAGTAGCATTTCATTGGGAGACTAAATAAATTGCATACTGAAGAATGCAAAACATTTTCCAATAAATTGTCTAGAAATCAATTATGTAAACAGGAAAATGAATCAGAGATCAGCAGTCCAAACACTTGAGTTCTAGTGTGGCTGACAGCACAGATTTTTTGAGGAGAATAGATGATGTGCGCACTTTGATGGTAGTGAAACAATTGTTGAATACTTTTATTATATTGATAGGATTTTTGATACAGTTAATTCAAGGAATCTATTTGCTAATGGGCATAAGAGCCCCTCCTCCCAAATCTTAACAATCAAATTTATTGGTTTAGTATTTTAAGAGAAGGTAAAAATTATATTCAAAACTGTTCCTTAGCTGCTGCGTGCAAGAAATACTTAACTGCTTTTGGTCTAATTTTAAATATGCAGGCATTTAGCACTGGGAAGTACACTTTTGTGTTCAGTCACCTCTGATATATTTATTAACTTAAGATGACTTGAAACTCTCTCTTTCTTGCATTTGGGCCAGAGGTGGCTGTAATAACAATCTCAGTGCAGATCAGTCCAAATATGCCATTCAGAAATTTTGAATGAGAATTGCTTGACTTTTAATGTGTGTTGTCTGTTATCTGTTTACAACTTTCACTCAAGAAAACATATGCAAAATGTCGAAGCAGCTATAGAAAATGTAGAGATGTAGTGCTCACTTCTTGATGATATCATTAAGTTTTCTTTTTACAGGCAGAACATACTCTACTATATTGCAGGATGTGCCTCCTCATTTTCAAAACCGATCTGTCTCGACATACAGAAGCCGTCGAGTAGTTAAATCTGTATCAGAACACAATACCCCCCTATGTATTTCCAGATTGAAATTAATTTATTTGCCTGTGGACAACTGTGATGTATATGGCTCATCAGTAATACATAATTATACAAAGCTTAACATGTATAAATAATATTACATAGATGCTACTTAACAGATGATTTGACTATACCATGTTCTGTCACATAGGGTATATAGTCTACATACAACCTGCAAACAATACCTTTAAATGGAAGACAATCGCACCCACATAAAGGTAGTGGCAAAGTTCTCAAACTCCAAGAGCATGGACTATTCTTGGTTGTCCAATTACATTATTAAAAAAAACAGTGCATATAATTAGTGAACCATTGGCCTTTCTGTTTATTAGGTGTCTAGAGTTAGGAGTCTATCCTACAACTCTAAAAATATCGAAAGTTATCCCAGTGTATAAAAAAGGGGACAAACATGATCTCAAAAATTACTGACCAGTTTCAATAGTTCCCATTTTCTCGAAAATGTTTGAATCTCTTATTTATAACCAACTGAACTACTACTTTGAGTCGCATAACTTACTCTCTAATAGTCGATTTGGCTTCCGCAAGGGAAGAAATACCACTACTGCTGTCCTTTCAATTGTGAATGAAGTAATAACAGTCTTTGAGAATAAAAATAGAGCCCCACTTCTTTTATGTGATTTAAGTAAGGCATTTGACTGCATTTCTCACGATATCTTTCTTGCTGAACTCAAATTCTATGTTGTACAAGACTCTGCATTGGCAGTAATTGAATCATACCGAAACAATAGGAAGCAGTTTGCCTCTGTCAGAAACAAAGACTCACAATTGCTAGAAGTTAAGACAGGAGTCCCACAAGGTTCTGTCCTTGGGCCCTTCTTTTTTATAATTGCAGTCAATGATTTACCCCACTGTATCCCCAAATTGTAATTTGTTATGCTGATGACACAACTTTGCTGGCTCAGCATGAGAACATGTCAGTTCTGCAACATATGATGCAAGATGGTCTGGAAGAAGCACTAAAGTGGTTCTCATCAAATACACTGCTTTGCAACCCTAATAAAAACCAACAGATTATACTAGAATTGTCAAAAGAGGTAGAGGTGAAAGCAGTTAAAATTCTAGGAATTCATGTAGACTCTAAGTTAACGTGGGAAACACACATCAACCATACCTGCACAAAATTGTCTCGAGTTACGTATTTAATGTGGAAACTGAGGAGCCTGGTGACAAAAGAACATTTAAGAGTTATTTAATTTGGACTCTTTCAGTCACATATAGAGTATGGACTGCTGATATGGGGACACTCTCTTCACATCACTTAAGTTCTAAAAATTCAGAAGAAAGTGATACGAGCAATGAGCAATTCTGGTAGATCAGAGCCCTGCCGGTGACTGTTCACTCACATGAAAATACTAACAGTTATTAATCTTTATATACATGCCTCAGCATTGCATGCAAAAAACAATACAGCAGATTTTGAAATGAGGTAAAACATACACCACCATAATACCAGAGGCAAAACAAAAATTAGACATACCTAGGCACAGGCTGTCAAGAACAGGGAATTCCCATCTAATCAATAGTCTAAAAATATTTAATAAACTTCCATTTTATTCTCGGTCGGCTCACGTAAGTAGCTTCAGGAGCAAGCTACTAAACTGGTTACTAATCAATCCTTTTTACAATATAACAGAATTTATTAATATAAAATGAATTGACATTAATTTTTAAGGATTTCATTATGTGATGTCACTGAATGTATTTATCTTATGTTATGATGATTGTTATCATCTATGGGCACTATTTGCAATGCTCATTTAGCTTTAAGGTACTATTCAAGGAAAATGTTATATGATATTCATGTAAATTGCCTATTCCACCTCAGGTGGTCAATGGTGAATAAAGGATTTGATCTGATCTCATCTGATCTGAATCTACACTGATGAACCAGAATATTGTGACCGTCTACCCGGTATATTCACCTCTGGCACGTTAACAGGGGCAATGCGTCATGGCACGGAAGGCCACAGTAGGTCGCATAGGGAATTGGCATCATATGTACACACACGAGTCACCCATTTGCTGTAATAGAAATAATTCAAAAGCCAAGATCGCTTAAATACTGTGTACTAGATAACCGGTTTCAACACAGAATGTAGTTTAACTTTTATAAACCATTTGGATATAACGATACACGAGGCAGACCAGCTGATATAAAATCATTGTCACAAAAATTAAGAAACAACTGCTCTCCCGGTCATTCTTTTCGATGAGATGTGTAAAACCAATGCCACAAGATAAAATTATTCGGTACACGACCGCTGTTTCACTGAGCGATCGCCCCCATTACATGCTGTGTTTTCACTGCACAATTGCTGTAAGTTCTGGGGAGGGGACAACCTCTGATGACACATTCATTCACATCCCAGATGTGTTGGATCTGGTTCAGATCTAGCAAGTTGGGAGGTCATCACATTGACTGGAACTCGCCGCTGTGTTCCTAGAACCACTGTCACACTCCTGGCCTTCTGACAGAGTTCGTTATCTTACTGAAAAATGCCAGCGTCGCCGGAAAAAAACTCGCCACGAATGGGTGTACGTGCTCTGCAACCAGTGTACAGTACTCCTTGGCCGTCACCGTGCTTTGCACGAGCTCCACTGGATCTGCAGATGCAAATGTGAATGTTCCCCAGACAGTAACGGAGCCGCCACCAGCTGATCTCCGACCCGCAGTACGAGTGTCGAGCAGCTGTTTGCCCTCTAGAATCGGCACAGTGAAGAAGGTATCGGGATTCGTCGGACCACGTAGTGCTCTGCCACTGTGCCAAAACATCCAGTGCCGACGGTTACATGCCTGTTTCATTCACTGTTGCCAATGTTGTGGTGTTAACATTGGCACGTACACAGACTGTTTACTGTGGGGGCCCACCGTTAGGAGTGTTCGGTGCACTGTGTGTTGAGACGCACTTGCTCTCTGGCCAGCATTAAAGTTTGAAGTTAGTTCCACCACAGTTCTCTGCCTGCCCCGTTTCACCAGGCTGCCCAGCCTACATCAGACATCCGTAATGAGAAGTGGCCATCCAACCCCACAACATCTGGAATGTGGTTTCACCACGTGTCGAAGACACTTGCCGCTGCACTCCTCGAATTCCGAACGAGTCGTGCAGTGTCTGAAATGATTGTTCTGGGCCATCCCAATATGCCCTCATTCGCACTCAGATAGATCGTGTGCTTTCCCCATTCTGCACCCGTACCGCATGCTCACTCGTACTGTATGCACCTTGCATGTGTCTTAATAAGCAGCCATTCCTCACCAGGTTGCAACGGACGGGTTTATATCGATAGTAGGTCAGTGGTCGTAATGTTCTGGCTGATCAGTGTGTAACGTTTTATTCACGGCCACATTAATAAAAGTCCATCCTTTTTTTCAATACGTATAAATTCTTTTGTGTTAAAATGCTTTTTCTTTCAGCCATGTCTTTGCCACCATTTAAATTAAACAATGGAAAATCCAGGATGGAATGTAATAATACCAGAGAAGGAAAGTTGCTACTCAACATATAGTGGAGATGCTGAGTCGCGATAGGCACAACAAAAAGATTCACACAATTATAGCTTTCAGCCATTAAGGCCTTTGTCAGCGTGTGTGTGTGTGTGTGTGTGTGTGTGTGTGTGTGTGTGTGTGTGTGTGTGTGTGTGTGTGTGTGTGTGTGTACTGCTGACGAAGGCCTTAATGGCCGAAAGTTATAATTGTGTGAATCTTTTTGTTGTGCGTATCGTGACTCAGCATCTCCACTGTATGGTGAGTAGCAGCTTTCCTTCTCCAGCATTTAAATTTATTTTTATATAGTTCTCTTGTGCTATAAGGTATACTATTGGAAAATGGTTAGCCAGTATGTAAAAAAATTATTTTTTACTTTCCTTGGACGTAAGTAATGTCTAGTAAGTTCGGGTACAATGTAAGTGCACATTTGATCTCTTTCATACTCGTGAGTGTACTGTTTAGCATGCGTAATTCCCTGGAGTATGTAGAGGCGGGGGAGAGTATCTTACGTTCGGCGAAGTGTTGTTTACAAGAAGTTACTCCACTTAAGCCAAATTTACGTCTAATGGCTTTCTTCTGGCGGATAAAGACCTCTTCCCTGAGCAAAGAAGTGTGTATGGGAAAAGTCGTAGTGTGCAGTAAGTATGAGCTCTTTACTCGCACAATCCTTCAGTTTCCTTAATGCAGAAGGGGGCTGTTCAAAAAGTAAGGTGACCCCGCGGGCAACGTACATTCGATTATCGATCTTTCTTTTTTGTACACATGCCCTGAACATATGTTGACAGTTTCAGATCTACCTCGTACTTCATTTGTTTTTGACAGATAGAAAGGCTAGACGTATTTTAGTGTGCTCGGCAATTTTCGATTGTTATAAACAATGGAGCAAAGACTTTGAATCAAATTTTGCGTGAAAAATGGAAACAAGTCATTTAACACACTTGGAATGTTGACAGTGGCATATGGTGAGTCTGTTCTAAATAAATAAAAAAAAAAGTTTACATCTTACAAGATGCCAGTGACGAACTTTGCTCTGGACGCTCCAGCAAATCTACAACAGATGATAACGTCGAAGCTGTGAAGAAAATTGTTTTGGAAAATCGTGTGAATACCTTAAGAGAAGTTGCTTAGGGTGTTGGCATATTGGTCATGTCGTGCAATTTTTTCAGATTTTTTGGGCATGAGACGTGCGTCAGTGAAATTTGTTCCAGAACTTCTCAATTTGATCAGAAGAACCACTGCGTGAGCATCGCTCAGTTCCTCTTGAATGACAGCAATGATGATCCTAACTGGTGATGAAACATGGGCTTACAGTTATGACATCAAAGCCCAATTGTTCCAATGGAAGCATCCTGGAGAGCTGAGACCGAAAAAAGCACGCCCAGTTCGATCAAATGTCAAAGTTGTGCTCACTGTTGTTTTCAATTACCGTGCCGTAATGCATCATGAATTTTTGCCACCAGGTCGTACGGTCAATAAGGAGTATTAGCTTGACGTTATGCGCCATTTCCGAGAAGCAGAACGCAAAAAAGTCTGGAATTGTGGAAAAACAATTCGTGGCTTTTACATCATGACAATGCACCTCCTCATTTATCGTTGCCTGTGAGAGATTTTTAGACCAAAAACAATACGACATTCATGCCTCGGTCACCATATTCACCGGATTTGGCCCCCTCTGACTTTTTTTCCTGTTACCAAAACTTAAGAGACCTATCAAAGAATGAAGATTTTCAACGATTGAGGAAATAAAAACTGCTTCGTTGGAAGTACTCAAGGCTGTACCAAAAAGTGCTTATGAGAAGCGCTTCTAGGATTGGGAAAAGTGTTGGCACAAGTGTATTGTAATTGAGGGGGATTACTTTGAAGAGGACAACGTGAATATTGATGAATAAATAGTCACCTTACTTTATGAACGCTCTTCATATAAAACTCTTGCCAGTGTACTGCAAAGGTTTTCTGTCTGGGTGTTCTAACATAATTTACTATCAAGGTAGATGCCTAACAACTTTACTGAGTGAGTTTTCCCTTCATTAAAATTTCTAAGCAACGAAAGGTTTGTTCAGTTTTACAATTATTTAATGTAAACCTATCTTCCTGGAACCACTAAGCTGCCTTTTCCACCCTAGAGTTGTTCATTTGTTTGACAACACTCACACCACTATGTCAGTGATAAAAATTGTTTCATCAGCATAACAAATATCTATTGGGGATAATACTGCTGCAATAAAACGAATTTGTAAAACTTGTTAGGCAGTGGGGGAAACAAGTGATACGTGAACTGTGTTGTATACTATTCAGAGAATATGTTCCGAATAAATGTAAGTGATGCCATAAATTATGTACAAATATTTACTGACAAAAATCTTGCCGTATGCAGAAAAGAAATTTGTAGACTACCAGTTTCCTGCTCTAGATTACGACAAGATTGGAATGGATAAATTAAGTGTAAGGCAGAAGTTTAAAAAGCTTACACGATTTAATCATGTCTGATGTGAAATTGTATAGCATTGTGTAATGTTGAAATTTAACTGGACTTTTATCGAAATACTGTTCACTGGTGGTGAATATTGTTTGCAGTTTAAAAATATAAGAGCAGTAAAGATAATTTGTGTTAACTGTTGTTTTAGTATTTGTTAGAATGAACCTAATAGCCCAGTTTTTTCCTTATATGTATTGTCATTCCTTTGTGAACAGCAGTGTGAAAAAGAAAGCAGGCATCTGTCAGATGTACAAATAAATCATTCAGCTAGTATCACTCAGATTTACCACGTAGTTGGTACAATAATAAATGTATTATTGGTCTTGACTGAATTAGCACCTTGTATTTACCTTGTAATACCTATTTTCTTGTGTTCAATACAAATAAGAATCTGAACAATGTAGGGAAAGATAGACTGTGCCACTTACTGTAAACGTGTCATCTCTACGATAAGTAGCAAGAACAAAGGACAGGTGAAACAAGCAGAAAGATACATATGTTCAGTAAACTAAATAAAAAGTCAGTAGTGCCATACCTCGGTGAGAAGCTTGAAACTTTCAGCACAGGGCAGGAGCCTGTTGAAGAACCATGGCTCAACCTTAAAAGAAGAGTTGACCTTGCAAGTACATAGTAGAACACTTCATAATGGGAGCGACTCTCCATGGTATACAGTCACCGTAATGGAACTTCTGATGAAATAGAGATTACTGCATAATAGGTGCAAAACAAAGTGTAGGCCTATAGAGAGAGAGACACTGAATAAAATATGTTTAACTGTCAAGAGAGCAATTGTAATGACTTCAATGACTACTGTCGCGGAATATTGTCAAGTGATATTTCACAAAATCAAAAGAAATTCTGTTCATATGTAAAGGCTGTTAGTGAAGCCAAAGGTCTTGTCCAGTCCCTAGAGAAAGAGACAGGAACTGAAATTGAGTACAGCAAGGCAAAAGCTTAAATTCATAACTCTGTTGTCAAATGTTCCTTTACAAAGGAAAACCCAACAGAAATGCCCCATTTTAATCCTTGTACCACTGAAAAAATGAATAAAATAAGTAGTGTCATCGGTGTTGAGAAACAGCCGAAATTGTCAAAATTGAATAAAGCTCAATGGTCTGATGCAATACCTGTCAGATTCCATACTGAATTTGTGGCTGAGTTAGCCCCTCTTCTAACTATAATCTATCATAGAGACCTCAAACAAAAAACTGTGCCCACTTCTTGGAAAAAAGCACGGGTCACACTCATCTACAAGAAGGGTAGTAGAAGTGAATGACTGTCCAGTATCCTTGACATCAATTTGCTGTAGGATCTTAGAACATATTCTGGGCTCAAACATAATGAGGTATCTTGAACGGAATGATCTCAGTACCAACTAGCATGTATTCCAAAACCCAATTTGCACTTTTCTCACGATATACTGAAAGGTTTGGATTAAGGCAGTCAGGCAGACGCAGTATTTCTTGATTTCCAAAAAGCATTTAACTCAGTATCACACACCTAAACTTATTGTCAAAAATACAGTCATATAGGGCATAAAGTGAAATTTGTGACTGAATTAAGGACTTTGTGGTAAAAAGGATGCAGCATGTTGTCTTGGACAGAGTGTCAATGTCAGATGAAGTAACTTTTTGTGTGCGTGCCAGGGAAGTGTGTTGGGACCCTTGCTGTTCGTGTATATTAATGACCTAACAGACAATGTTAGTAGTAACTGCAGGCTTTTTGCAGTTTATGCAGTTATCTATATTGAAGTACTAGCTTGAAGAAGCTGCATAAATAGTAGGTCAGATCTCGGTAAGATTTCAAACTGGTGCAAAGACTGGCAACCTGCTATAAATTTTCAGAAATTTAAAACTGTACAGTTCACAAAACCAAAAAACACGTAGTGTGGTGTGACTATGATATCAATGAGTCACAATTGGAATTGGGGAACTCATACGAATACATGGGTGTAACACTTTGTAGGGATATGAAATGGAATGATCAAATAGGCTTAGTTGCAGGCAAAGCAGGTGGTAGACTTTGTGCTTTGCCAGAATTCTAACAAGAAACCAATCGGTCTACAAACGAGATTGCTTACAAATTGCTTGTGCAGCTGATTCTAGAACAGTGCTCAAATGAGTGGGACCCATACCAGACAGGACAGGACTAACAGCATACCGAGAAGGGCAGCATGAATGGTCACAGGTTTGTTTGATCTGTGGGAGTGTCACAGATATTCTGAAGGAACTGAACTAGAAGACTCTTGAAGATAGACGTAAAGTTTCAATCACCGGCTTTAAATGACAACTCTAGGAACATACAACAAACCCCTATGTATCGCTCTGATAGGGATTGTGAGTATAAGATTATAATAATTACTGCATGCACAGAGACACAGTCAATCATTCTTCACACACTCCATATGGGAAGAAAGCCTAATAACTGGTACAATTTCTACCCTCTGCCATGCACCTCACAGTGGTTTGAATATAGGTGTAGGCCTACGCTTAGGCCTTGGCGTAGGTGCATACCAAACTTTCTGTTCTTTATATGCACTTTAGTGTGAACACTGCCAGTCCCATGTGCAAAAAATACTTTCTTACCAGCAGCGTGTACATATTGTGGAATTGGAAACTTTCCAAACACAGTGAAATGCTGTGCATGTGGTGTGCTGTGCCAGTCAGAAGTCCAGTCATCAATGCTGTCAGAATTATAATGTATTTGATTTGCTGTTCACTTTTAATCTGGAACTACGACTAGTATTACTAGCTGTCATCTTTCGTTTTTCTGTGGAACCGAGTGAGGTGGCACAGTGGTTAGCGCACTGGACTCGCATTCGGGCAGACAGTGGTTCACACCCGTGTACGGCCATATTGACTTAGGTTTTTGGTGATTTCCCTAAACTGCTCCAGGCAAATGCTGGGATAATTCCTTTGAAAGGGCACGAGTGATTTCCTTCTCTAATCCAAGCTTGTGTTCCGTCTCTAATGACCTCGTTGCCAACAGGAAGTTAAACAGTAATCTCCTCCCCCTGTGAACATGCATTTACAGCAGTTTACAACAATTTGTTCAACTTTCCTGCTATATAGATGAGAACAAATTTGTTTCTCCTGTGACTGATTAAATTCTGTTTAAAATTTCTTTTGATTTTGCATAGAAAGTGCTGGCTGCCCGAGTCTTTGTGTGTGTAGTTGGTGAATTCTGAATCAAATGAAAATTCTCAGTAAGAAACTTTGTCTTATTCTCAGATGCAGTCAAACGATACCAGGTCGACCTAAAAAACTGATATTCTGGTCCTGTTGTTTTGAAAATACAAATATGAAGGAGCGACAGAGGCAAGGGTGCATTTGGATCACTTTTTCTCAGTTCATTGTGTAAGTCATTGAAAATGTTTGCAGCAAGTGGCGAGGTGTGGTTGTTACGTACATGATGTCATCACCTGTTATTTCAAAGGAACAACTGAGCTACGTACATAATCATCGCAATGAAGATAGTTCAAACATTGATATAAAGGTGTCCCATATTTCTTTTTGCTTACGTACAATCTGACAGTCAGCAGCTGTATGAAATATTTTTCCAAATTATATGCTGAATGTGAATTTTGTGACATCAGCTGCAGGTATAGATGTATTACCAAATTTTTACAACTGAAAATTTGTGAGTGAATTGAGTAATGTTGTGAGCTTAAAGGGAGACGTACATTAGACGACGATATAGGAAATGGACAGTGACGTATGGAGGTCTGGATCGGGCTACAGAGTGTGCGCGGATAACCAAAATGGTTAAGGGGACTACTCACAATAAATGGGAAATCCAGAACTGGCTTCCAGCCCAGTACAAGTTTTCACACATCACAACTGGGCGATACATTTATACCCACTGCAGGTTATGTCATGAAATTCATATTCAGCAAATAATTTGGAAAAATATTTCTTTTGTGTCAGTCTTCTTTCGCGCATTAATAGTAGGTTACTCTTAAACTGCCATTGGACGATACGAGCTGCTGTGCATTGTTCTGTTTCTAGCACCAAAATGTGTCGGATGGTTATTCTTCTTCTGCTAGTAATGGACACTGATGTGTACCATCTACAATCAAATAAAGGCAATGTTTCTTTCAACAAAGTTGAATCTGCCATTTCCATGTCACCCACTGATCTCCACTTGACAACTTTGTTGTACGGCTGGTGTCATCGTACTGCGGAAGCATATTACTGACTGTATTCCACAGATCTTGCCATTGATTGGAGAGACATAGTAAAAAAAAGTTTTTTTAGACAGGCTTAGTAAAAATAAGAAAGTTAATTTAAGGATAGCACACTTTCTATTATACACGTAAATACCTCAGCATTTGATTTCATGTGCCACTACACTTTGTGATAATGATTGAAAATGTGTTTTGTGAGTGTACCTAAAGGGAATAAAAAACATCTGTAATCTAGTTTTTTTGTAATAGGAAAGGTACATGTCTAGAAATTTTTAACTTTTAGAATTTCTTATACCAAGAAAGCCTGTTAAGTAATGTCAGATTCATGTATTGTGTCAAAAGCAAACAACATAAAACACAGGTACACACAACTGAACACAAATTTCAAGACCACAAATGTCTTACAACTGCAGACCAGAATCCTGCAACTTCAGGTGGCTTTATCATCAGGGCCATATTAACAAACGGTAGTGCCCTAGGCCAGAGACCATTTGGTGACCCCTACCCCTGCTCTTTCCATATCACCTCTCGATTGCTATGCACTTTTAACTTTTTGTTGTCATACAAAACTAAGCTTCTGCGTCACAAAAAGCTTTTATTAATAATGGAGTTATTAGAAAGAAACATAATATAGATCCATAGACAAAATTAAAATAGTGGCCCAGTGTGGCAATAACGAGAACTGATAGCCAAGGTAATGCCAGGTTGTTCATATATGTGTATCTACATCAACATGTATACTTTGAAAACCGCTGTGAAGTGCATGGCAGAGGGTACGTCCTATTGTACCAGTTATTAGGTCTATTCAGGTGTGGAGAACAGGAAAAATGACTGCTTAAATGGCTTTATGTACACTATGCAGTAGTTGGCTATACTATTAAGGACATTACAGTGGTATAACACACAGTTGCTATGGAGACATGGTCACAGAATTGCCTCCACATATCTACTTACCATCACCACTTCACTTCATACTGCCTCCCTCCCTCCCTGCATCCACATCTCGCCCCCTCCCTCCTCTCAGCTCCCTCCCCCTCTCATGCCCTGCCCCCTCTCAGACCGCTCCAGCACCTCTCGGAGACCTCCTCTCATCTTGGATGCCCCGCCCCTTCATCTCGGACGCCCCGCCCCCCCTCATCTCGTACGCCCCGCCCCCTCATCTCGTACGCCCCGCCCCCTCATCTCGGACGCCCCACCCTCTCCAGACCCCTTGTCCCGCTCAGACCCCTCCCCCCTCTGGGGCCCCCTGCCCCCTCTCAGGCTCCTCCCCCTTCTTGGTCCCCTCTCACCATCAGTCACTCCTCTTGGCCTACCCCACCCACTTCTCGGCATGTAGTCCATCTTGCAGATATGAATTTATCAGCAGGTGCACTGTGACACATTAAATTGAAAATTCTACAATGCATCAGAACAAGATACTCTTCAAGGCTATTTCCCTTATAGTGAGACAATTCAATGGGTTCATGTGACCTTTTAAATGTTACTTTCCAGTCTTCAAGTCCTATTCAGGACATAGCAAAAGTACAACTATCTGTGAACAAAGCTGTTGTGGATACTGATGCTGACAATCCTCCATTGGTGCATCGTTCCCAGAACAATTTCCAGGGTTAACATCCTTCTTAGGCTTGCCATCCAATTTATATTGCTGCTGCACTCAAACACTTCTGACATCCAGTTTGTACAGGTTGCCCACTCACGGGCTGGAACCCCATAATGTTTCAACAGGATCTATGGCCCGAGAATCAGCCAATGAAACAAGATTAATTTTTACACAATTTATTGTTCAATTTACATGTTGCAGCTGGGTCCCAGCAATGGTCAGTTGCCACGTAGGCTGTAGTGCAATCTCCTGTCATCAGTGGGAAACGGGAGGCCGACCGGAGGTTTCTGTTTTAGCCGAAGCACAGAAGTGCGACTTTCGGCCTGGCGGGCTGCCCACATGTCAATCCGTAAACGCTTCCTGTGAGGCAGATCTGCTGAAAAGAAGGCATTACCATGGCTCATGTTTGGCGATTCACAAGCTTGCCCTGTCTCTTCCGGTCACTGCCCTCGCTGATCCATCGTAAGGACCACAGTGTAGAGTGATGTGATGTCTGATGTAGTGATGTATACTGATCCTGGCCCACCAGTTTGGTTGGCCATCTGGTCTGTACAAAGCTGAAGAAACGCAGCAGCTCACGCCCTGAATGTGAACGGTGTCGTGTTCCCACGGACTACCCATCAGTGGTAGTTACCGTCCTGGACTTGGCGTCAGCTAACTGTGGTTGCACAACTGCTGTCATTCTACCAGGCAGTGAAGTATGGCTGGCAGAGTGAGACACTACTGGAACAAGCTTACACAACTTACAAGCTTTGTTGTACAATGTCATTCATAGTGACCAAATCAGTCCACTTAATTATGAGTGGTCTGCGGTCTCTGGTTCTGCTTAACAGATTTGTTTCTGTAACATATCTGTGCCATAAGAACAGCAGAATGAGGAGAACGGAGGCAGTTCAGTGTGCGTTCTCACACTCTTATGCAGAAGTGTCGATGTTGCACTCTCGGTGATTAGCCGTGTCGAAATGTCTGTGTCGTGCAACTGGCTTTTGTTGACTCGTCCCTGTGCTCCAGTGATGCCGTGCCGTGGGGATTTAGAAAAATGTCTACTCTCCCGTTTCCATGCTATCCCGGAGCGTAACAGGATAAATAAGATAGTCCGTCAAAATACTGACACTCCTCAGTGTGAGTCACAGAATAATCATTGCCTCTAAGACAAATGTTTTTAAGAACACTTAAGTTTGCGAGAGAAGGGCTGGGATGTACCAAATGTTGTCATAAAATTTGATCTATACATATCATTATTTCAAAATATCTATAATAAATAATAACAACAACATGCAACGGATTTTTACATGCGTGCGATGCGATGCACCAATTGCGACGGATTATACGTTGCTGCTGCAATGCAATTTCTTTTATAATTTTTGTTCACCTACCTCTTTACAGTGGTAGATCTTCGCACGTAAACTTCTGACTGCAGCTACTTACGAGATCACAGAAAAGCAGTGTTGAGGAAACTGTAACCTCATAGCTACACACCGGAGGCCACTATAAGTAAAATTTGCTGAAAATTTTCTATGAACTTTAAAGAAATGATTCGGAAAGGGGATGTCACTCGTACTTTAAACATGAAGTTCAAATTTAAACCTTCAATACATCTTTATTGCCGTTAAGCAGGATAATCAGTCCACATTTACGAAAATTACTGAAGTTTCTGCTCACAGTTATCACCATACCTAAAACAGCCAGAACTTTTACCTTCCCAAATTCCGAATCCAATTACTTGTAACACAGTCAATGATCGGCCAATTACTTCTGCACACGATATTCAGTGGTTGTCTTTAGTTAAAGTTTATGCTCGCCATAAAATACTCAGTACTGCCACGCTATATAATTCAGAGTTCACTCGCGATTTTTGTCGGAACGAATTATCACAACACACTAAAGTTTTCATAAACAGTTTCTGCTCACTACCAGATACCATTAACACTGGACCATAACGCCGAAGTCATCCCAAGACTTCATCTTACACATAATGCAAAAAGTCACATCCAGCATAACCACCTCTAATCACAGCTAGATGGCGACTCCCCTCCCACTCTCAAAACTATATCTCCTCACTAGGCGGACAACCGACTCGCTTCTCATTGGCCGTCAGCACTTACGACCAATGAGAACTCACTTCTAGGGCACGGCTCACGCCAAAATCTAGTAAGCACCAACCACTTCTCTAGGCTCATTGACATCATCAGATTAAGTAACACAAAACTCTCTAATTAAATAAACAAAAAATGAACTATAAGCTTTACTCTATATCTGGAAATTTATTATGTAGTCGTGAATGTTCTGGCTGTCTTATACATAAGCATACATACTCGGACATCTGACATTCACGAGTAGGGGAAGCACTAGTGGATTCGTTCCCACGTTACAGAGTTGGAACACTTGCCAGTTCCTGTAGAGAATTACATGAATGATTTTTAATAATGCCGAACGTCCCACATACTCTCATGCATGCATTCTCATTCACACGCACCCTAACACACAATACACATATTTGCTTAGAATTCTTGAAATTATTATTATAGAAAAGTCACAGAGGTTTTCTGAAACTAAAAACTTTCTAAATTTATATATGAACACTGAAAGTGTTATCACATCATCGTACATAGTCACTGAAGGTAAACTATTACATCACTGTACTTATTTAAATTCTTGACTGTTTTGTTATGGAATTTTACTAACTTCCAAAATACAACTATTTTTGATCTCAGACTTTGACATATTGTTTGTTTTCACAACAGAAGGATGTACATGAAATATGACATTCCCCAGGTTATTCCTTTATTAGTTATTAATATTTTTAGTTTCATGTAATGTAAGTGGCCTGCCAGCGGTACTCCACTGCTTTCACACGCGCAGCTGCAACAGATGGTCGTGAGGTCAGTCTGCAGGACACAACTCGTCCGTTACTGACCGTATAATACTCTACCAGGCTTACATTGCAGCCCACATACATTCTGAAGTAAAGCTTTTAGTAGACAAATGGGCGATCGCGCACTAGTTGCGACGCCACAAACATAATAATAATAATAAATCTGGAGATGAAATTGTGAATTCAAGTTCAATCGCTCTCCTAAATGGGAACAATTGTTATAATAATAATATATAAGGTAATCAGAAAGGACAGTAAATGGCCGTGTTTAAAACCAAAGACCACTACACCGATTCGTATATTTCGTGAAAGAAAATGAAAATGTATCTGTTGACAAGAATAAGTAAAGACCTTACTGCAGTTGCACACTACAATAGCTTCTCGAAATTACTAAAACAAAAATGAATTAAAAAGACAAGGAACTGCATTACTTGGCGCTACAGCCCATGTAGGGCCTTGGCCTCTCTGATGATCACAGCCAATCCTGACGATTTTCTGCTCGCTTTTTCCATCTCCTGACTCCAGTCTTTCTCAAATCATTTTCCACATCCTCCAGCCATCATTTCTGTGGTCTCCCTTTGCTCCTTTTGCCACCTGGATAACCTGTGTTAACCTTTTTGACAGCCCAGTCCTCCTGACGTTCACTCTACATGGCCCAGCCGTCCCAGTCTGTTACACTTAATTCAAGTCACCAAGTCAGGATTTCTATACAGTTCTTCCAATTCCTTGTTTCTCCTTATCCTCCATTGCCCCACCTCATACACGGCTCCAAAAATCTTTCTTAATATTTTCCCCTACCATCTTCTCAAAAGTTCTTTTTCTGCTACAGCCATTGTCCACGTTTCTAAGCCACACATTTCCACCGGTCTTATGACTGTTCAATAAGACAGTCACCTTTGATTTTCTGCTCAGGCTGTGTGACTGAAGGATCTTGATCAGGGCCGAGTAAGCTCTATTTCCTGCAGAAATCCTAGACTTAATTTCTTCTCTTATTCTGCTATCCTCCATAACCAGCAATTCCAGGTAATGGAACTTCTCACATCTCTCATAATTGGCTCTGTTCAACTTAATATATTTCTCTTTAACAACTGTTCTGCCTCCTTTTCCAGTCTGCCAAACCCTTTCATTTCTTTGAAGCTTCTGAACAGCATACACACATCATCAGCATAAGCTAGATTTTGATGCGCACGGTTATCAATCTCCACTCTTCGCATCACTCTGTCCAACACTATGTTGAAGAGTAGCGTGGATAATATATCACCTTGCCTTAACCCATGGTTGACCTCAAATTATGTAGAAAGTTTTCCTTCTACTTTTATCTGGCATTTTTCTTTCTACATAAATGATCTTTTGGATAAGTTGGATAGCAATGGGCGGCCGTTTGCTGATGATGCTG
Organism: Schistocerca piceifrons; assembly: GCF_021461385.2. Classification (NCBI taxonomy): domain Eukaryota; kingdom Metazoa; phylum Arthropoda; class Insecta; order Orthoptera; family Acrididae; genus Schistocerca; species Schistocerca piceifrons. Next base: position 40,602,995 of record NC_060148.1, read on the forward strand.
TGGTGTACAGGAAGGTGTCATTGTTGAGTGACTGTAGGAGGATACAAGATGACTTGGACAGGATTTGTGATTGGTGTAAAGAATGACAGCTAACTCTAAATATAGGTAAATGTAAATTAATGCAGATGAATAGGAAAAAGAATCCTGTAATGTCTGCCCATTAGTAGTTCAACGCTTGACACAGTCATGTATATTAAATATTTGGGTGTAACATTGCAGAGCGATATGAAGTGGGACAAGCACGTAATGGCAGTTGTAGGGAAGGCGGATAGTCGTCTTCGGTTCATTGGTAGAATTTTGGGAAGATGTGGTTCATCTGTAAAGGAGACTGCTTATAAAACACTAATACAACCTATTCTCGAGTACTGCTCAAGCGTTTGGGATCCCTATCAGGTCGGATTGAGGGAGGACATAGAAGCAATTCAGAGGCGGGCTGCTAGATTTGTTACTGGTAGGTTTGATCATCACGCGAGCATTACAGAAATGCTTCTGGAACTCGGGTGGGAGTCTCTGGAGGAAAGGAGGCGTTCTTTTCGTGAATCGCTACTGAGGAAATTTAGAGAACCAGCATTTGAGGCTGATTGCAGTACAATTATACTGCCACCAACTTACATTTAGCGGAAAGACCACAAAGATAAGAGAAATTAGGGCTCGTACAGAGGCATATAGGCAGTCATTTTTCCCTCGTTCTGTTTGGGAGTGGAACAGGGAGATAAGATGGTAGTTGTGGTACAAGATATCCTCCGCCATGCACCGTATGGTGGATTGTGGTGTATATATGTAGATGTAGATTTTGTGCTGGTGAGGCTCATTTGTACTAATCTGGTAAGTTTACTTGGGAGTTCCATCTCCATTAAAGTGTCATATAGCTTTTTCCTTTTAACTCTACTATAGGACGATCTGCCCTGTCAAAAACCGCACTGTTAGCCTCCGAGTATTTCTTCTGTAATTGGTGCAAGTCTCATAGCAATGACTTTGGCTAATACTTTGTACAGCACGCTGACTAAAGCAATACCGCAATAATTTTCAGTTTGCTTTGTCCTTCTTCATATGAATTGGGTATATAATGGCCATGTACCACTGGTCTGGCATCTCTTCTGACAGAAATCTGTAAGATTTAGTTATATGAAATGTAGTGAAATGAGAGGTATAACAACGGGCCATGGAACAAGATAACATCACTGCCGAATTAAATGGGAGGCTATAAATTATCAATCACAGGTAGCATCCACATCTACATTTGCATACATCCTCCACATGCCACTGTAAGGTGCGTGGCAGAGCATACTTTGTGCCACTTCTAGTAATTTCCTTTTCTGTTGCACTTGCAAATATAGCAAGGGAAAAACCACTATCTGTATGCCCCTGTATGAGCCCTACTCTCTCTAATCTTATCTTCATGTTCCTTACGTTGAATACACTTTGGCAGCCATAGAATTGTTCTGCAGGCAGCCTAAAATGTCGGTTCTCTAAATATTCTTGTAGTATTTCTGGAAAAGAATGTAGCCTTTCCTTCAGGGAAACCTATTTGAGTTTTTGAAGTATCTCCATAACGCTTGCACATTGTTTGAACCTACCGGTAACAAATCTGACACGGTGCGGATCCCAAACACTCGAACAACACTCAGTAATGGGGCATACTAGTGTCCCACACTATGTGATTGAAAATATCCGGACAGCCCCAAAAACCTATGTTTTCCATATTGGGTGCATTGTGCTGCAACCTACTTCCAGGTACTACCTATCAGCGACCTCAGTAGTCATTAGACATTGTGAGAGAGCAGAATGGGGCGCTCCGCGGAACTCGCGAACTTTGAACGTGATCAGGTGATTTGGTGTCACTAGTGTCATACGTCTGTATACGATATTTCCGCACTCCTAAACATCCCTAGGTACACTGTTTCCGATGTGCTGTTGAAGTGAAAACGTGAAGCGACCGTAAAGCACAAAAGTGTACAGGCTGACCTCGTCTGTTGACTGATAGAGACCACCGACAGTTGACAGGGGTCATAATCTGTAATAGGCAGAAACATACCAGAGCACTCTTCGAACACACGACATATCGAGCAGTTTCCGAAATGCTCGTGCTGACCCTCGATCAAACTCTGATAGATCGCTCGCCTTCCCCACTCTACCTAAGTTACTGAAAAATAATAAATTGTTTGTGGCTGGGTGTTAACAAGTACATACCTCATTCTTCCAGACCTTTATGTGTTTTATTTATTAACGGGATAAAATCTCAATCAGATTTCTGTGAAGTGCTTGCAGTCATGAAGGGAACAACGAAAAACCATTCCGTCCATTCATTGTCCGGACGCTTGCTTTTCTATCCTGTTTCATCAGGACGTTGCACTTCGTAGTGCAGGACTGAGACGAGTCAGCTCTGCACCAAGCGCTTGCCCTCTGTCGGCCGCTGCCCTTACTACGTGGGGCTATGGTGCTCACGACTTGGCAGCTGCTGCCCTCTTACGTCATTCTCTGTCACTACGTGGAGACGGTGGAGTGTCCCCACCATTACACCTCCTGCGCTGTTCTTCGCGCCTGGGTCTTCACTGCTAAACGCGACGGACGGACGCACTGCTATGACTGAATAGTAAATAACTATAATTCCCTTCTTGTCACCATAGCTGGAGCGAGGGAAGACTGACTCCAAACCAGTTGGAGTGAAAATAGAAATTAATTTCATTTAACCAGCACTTGACATCATTAGCTGACAGCGAGTTTCATTCGGTGAGACGAAACAGGTGAAATAATTTTATGCCAAACAGCTTCCTTTCCATTGTGTTGTTTGCAATCTAGAGCACAAAAAAACCATGGAAATCGAAGGTTTATAATTTATAAAAAAACAGCTACCAGCCACATGTATGGTTTAAAAAGGTTTATTTATCTTCAGACCATGACCGGTTTCGGATTTTTCTTTACAAATCCATCTTCAGATGGCAGTTACAAGCATTCTAAGTTGGACCTAGTTTTGTTATTGTTATTCGTTTGCTGCACTGGGAAAGAAAAGAAAAATTTTTGGTGTCATATCAAGAAGTAATCTTTTGTAAAAATACCATTACCGATATGACACCAAAAATTTTTCTTTTCTTTCCCAGTGCAGCAAACGAATAACAATAACAAAACTAGGTCCAACTTAGAATGCTTGTAACTGCCATCTGAAGATGGATTTGTAAAGAAAAATCCGAAACCGGTCATGGTCTGAAGATAAATAAACCTTTTTAAACCATACATGTGGCTGGTAGCTGTTTTTTTTATAAATTATAAACCTTAGTACAACAGCCACGTTTCTCAACATGTCAACTTTCGACAAAATAGCATGGAATCGAGGTATGAACCTAAGGTAGGTAGTTTGAAAGTATGCTTGGAATGCAGTTTCACCGAGACCAGGCGCGGCTTGTAATTAAAGGCTCTGAGGTGGAGCCACCCCAAAATATATGTTAAAGTAAATTTCGCAAGAACGTATTACATAATTTAAATTATCAGGACGAATTTCGCATATTTCCCATTCAGATTAAAATAACGACGGTCAACGTTTTTGGAACTGTTTGTATCGATAGATGTTTTCCGAACGGTTAGTAGTGTTTAGGCTGCGCCTTGGAACGTCCGTAAGCTGCATGTAGTAGCGGTATGGGGGCGTGGCTTCTATATAGTACTGCTCTTTATGGGCAACCCGAAGGCTCAGAGCTTGCAGCCTAAGGGTGTCATAAACCACACATGTTTTTCACGTTCCACTATCTATGTAATAAAGGAATGCAGAGTTGCCAAAACTTCGCTATCCAATCTCTGTCTCTGCACATCTCTACTACGCTTCAATGCGTCATTAATCGACATTTAGTGTTATTGTTTTGATAATGTTTTACATAGTTGTTTTGTTTCTGCCATTGGCTATTTTATCCACATTTGGAATAAGTTTGCAAATATCCCGCCAGAGTGCACTACACTACAGTAACATACCAGTACTGCCAACTAGCGAGAGTTTCATAAGTGGTTAGAGGACAAAGCGCGCGAAATTTGTCCAGTTACTTTACTTTCCTTGCTTGCTGATGCTGACTGCTTTTGTTGATACCGTGTGAATTAGCAAGTTTCTTTTTCGGAATATATTTTGCAAGATTTTAGTGAGTTTTACTTGCTGGTGAATATCTGCGACATACCGCGAGTGTCAAACAAGTGCAATATGAATTCAGTGTGCAAATTAATAGGTAAAAACTTGGAACACGGCCATAGGATGAAAGTGAAAGAACTTGGTGCTTCCAGACCCGCATTAAAGATCTCTCCGAAACGCGTCTTTTCATATGATTTGCTGCAACTCTGCGACTATAATGGTTGCAAATTCATCAACCTCCGTTATTGGGTGGAGAACTGTAGGGCCCCCCTAGACAGGTCAGGCGTGCACTACACACCGGAAGCAGCTACTAGGGTAGCAGAGTACGTGTGGCGTGCACACGGGGGTTTTTTAGGTTAGAGGGACCCCCCATTGGGCGAAACGATAAAATACCTGACGGCTTACCAGAGAGGACATTATCATCGTTGATAAAGAACGTCCGTCCTCAGAGACCAAAAACAGGAAAAGTTAACGTAATATTGGTAAACTGCAGGAGTATCCAGGGCAAGGTTCCTGAATTAGTATCTCTTATTGAAGGAAATAGTGCGCATATAGTATTAGGAACGGAAAGTTGGTTAAAACCGGAAGTGAACAGTAACGAAATCCTAGACACAGAATGGAATATATACCGCAAGGATAGGATAAACGCCAATGGTGGAGGAGTATTTATAGCAGTAAAGAATTCAATAATATCCAGTGAAGTTATTAGCGAATGCGAATGTGAAATAATCTGGGTTAAGCTAAGTATCAAAGGTGGGTCAGATATGATAGTCGGATGCTTCTATAGACCACCTGCATCAGCAACCGTAGTAGTTGAGCGCCTCAGAGAGAACCTGCAGAACGTCGTGAAGAAGTTTCGTGATCATACTATTGTAATAGGGGGAGACTTCAATCTACCAGGTATAGAATGGAATAGTCACACAATCAGAACTGGAGCCAGGGACAGAGACTCTTGTGACATTATCCTGACTGCCTTGTCCAAGAATTACTTCGAGCAGATAGTTAGAGAACCAACTCGTGAAGCTAACGTTTTAGACCTCATAGCAACAAATAGACCGGAACTTTTCGACTCCGTGAATGTAGAAGAGGGTATCAGTGATCATAAGTCAGTGGTTGCATCAATGACTACAAGTGTAATAAGAAATGCCAAGAAAGGAAGGAAAATATATTTGCTTAACAAGAGTGATAGGGCACAAATCGCAGAATATCTGAGTGACCACCATCAAACGTTCATTTCTGAGGAAGAGGATGTGGAACAAAAATGGAAAAAATTCAGAAACATCGTCCAGTACACCTTAGATAAGTTCGTACCGACTAAGGTCCAAAGCGAGGGGAAAGATCCACCATGGTATAACAATCATGTACGAAAGGTACTACGGAAACAAAGAAAGCTTCATCATAGGTTTAAGAGTAGTCGAATCATAGCTGATAAGGAAAAGCTGAACGAAGCGAAAAAGAGCGTAAAGAGAGCAATGAGAGAAGCATTCAACGAATTCGAACATAAAACATTGGCAAACAATCTAAACAAGAACCCTAAAAAGTTTTGGTCATATGTAAAATCGGTAAGCGGATCTAAATCCCCTATTCAGTCACTCGTTGACCACGATGGCACCGAAACAGAGGACGACCGAAGAAAGGCAGAAATACTGAATTCAGTGTTCCGAAACTGTTTCACTGCGGAAAATCGTAACACGGTCCCTGACTTCAGCCGTCGCACGGACGCCAAAATGGAAAATATTGAAATAAACGATATCGGAATTGAAAAACGACTGCTATCACTTAGTAGCGGAAAAGCATCCGGACCAGACGAGATACCCTTAAGATTCTACAGTGATTATGCTAAAGAACTTGCCCCCTTTCTATCAGCAATTTATCGTAGATCGCTGGAAGAACGTAAAGTACCTAGCAACTGGAAGAAAGCGCAGGTCGTTCCCATTTTCAAGAAGGGTCATAAATCAGATGCGAATAATTATAGGCCTATTTCGCTTACGTCAATCTGTTGTAGAATAATGGAACATGTTTTGTGTTCTCGTATTATGACGTTCTTAGATAATACAAATCTCCTTCATCATAACCAACATGGATTCCGCAAACAGAGATCATGTGAAACTCAGCTCGCCCTATTTGCCCAAGAAATTCACAGTGCCGTAGACACTGGCGAGCAGATTGATGCCATATTCCTGGACTTCAGGAAGGCATTTGATACGGTTCCGCACTTACGTGTAGTGAAAAAAATACGAGCTTACGGAATATCGGACCAGGTTTGTGATTGGATTCAGGATTTCCTAGAAGAAAGAACACAACATGTCATTCTTAATGGTTCAAAATCTGCAGATGTAGAGGTAATTTCGGGAGTACCGCAAGGAAGCGTGATAGGACCTTTATTGTTTACAATATACATAAATGACTTAGTTGACAACATCGGTAGCTCCGTGAGGCTATTTGCAGATGACACGGTTGTCTACAAGAAAGTAGCAACAGCAGAAGACTCGTACGTACTCCAGGAAGACCTGCAGAGGATTAATGCATGGTGCGACAGCTGGCAGCTTTCCCTAAACGTAGATAAATGTAATATAATGCGCATACATAGGGGCAGAAATCCATTCCAGTACGATTATGCCATAGGTGGTAAATCATTGGAAGCGGTAACGACCGTAAAATACTTAGGAGTTACTATCCGGAGCGATCTGAAGTGGAATGATCACATAAAACAAATAGTGGGAAAAGCAGGCGCCAGGTTGAGATTCATAGGAAGAATTCTAAGAAAATGTGACTCATCGACGAAAGAAGTAGCTTACAAAACGCTTGTTCGTCCGATTCTTGAGTATTGCTCATCAGTATGGGACCCTTACCAGGTTGGATTAATAGAAGAGATAGACATGATCCAGTGAAAAGCAGCGCGATTCGTCATGGGGACATTTAGTCAGCGCGAGAGCGTTACGGAGATGCTGAACAAGCTCCAGTGGCGGACACTTCAAGAAAGGCGTTACGCAATACGGAGAGGTTTATTATCGAAATTACGAGAGAGCACATTCCGGGAAGAGATGGGCAACATATTGCTACCGCCCACATATATCTCGCGTAATGATCACAACGAAAAGATCCGAGAAATTAGAGCAAATACGGAGACTTACAAGCAGTCGTTCTTCCCACGCACAATTCGTGAATGGAACAGGGAAGGGGGGATCAGATAGTGGTACAATAAGTACCCTCCGCCACACACCGTAAGGTGGCTCGCGGAGTATAGATGTAGATGTAGATGTAGAAAGTGTCAGAAAATGTAATAATGACGTATAAAAACCCTAACCAAAGATTATAACTCGAAGTTAGCTTCTAATGATATTTAATACCTGATTATAGAAGATACAGTACGTAACATTATGGGTAGAGGGTTATCTGCCCACCCCCTCCCCCTGAATTCTTAGTTGTTTACGTCAGACTAATCAATAGCGTAACCCGAGGTCTATGTTGGCTCCGATCGATAAATGCCGCAGCCTTCCCCCGTATAGAAACCACGAGCCGCACCTGACCGAGACCAAAGGCAATGTACAATGCACAAATTGATGGAGGTCATAGAGGATAAGGCTGTTTTTATTTATTTATGCTAACTGAAGATGATGACTGGGCTGCTATACTGTAAACTGATGAATGTTTTCAAGTCCAAACTGCAAATCTTTGCGAACAGTACGTTTAGAAGTACAGCAATTAGCAGTTTGGACTATTAGCAATGAGAGAATGCCGTGAGTTTCAAATCAAATGCGTGAGAACTATATTCAAAGTCTGAGGGTGGGTTTGAGAGCTATGTGGACAGAGTGTTGTGAATTACTGAAGAAGACAGGACAATAGACATGGGTCAGGGAGCAGACTGGAGTGGTAGGGGTAATTACGGCTTTGCGTGAAATTAATTGGATGTGCGCGGTATAAGTAAGACAATGGATACAGATAGTATGATAGAGAAACTTCATTCGTACGTTCAAAGACATGAGACAGTTAATTCGTAATTTACAGAACACGCTCTTGCCAACATCATGATTAGTTATATTAATGGCACAGATCACACGATCCTCGCCCACCAAAAATTGACATGTTCTATTTGGACACATAAATATAACACAGATACTTTTTTTTTTTTTTTTTTTTTCTTTATCGTGATTTTAACACCTTAGACAAAGGCGGGCTGGCAGCAGCACAATATGCCGCTCTTCAGCCTTGAGTGTTACAACAAGTAGTACAGAAAGGTGGCACAGAGTAGACAGTAATAACGGTGGGCAAAAAAAAAAAATGTAGACACGAAAAATCGAAAAAACATGTAGCCGTTCACGCTGGACGAGAAACATCACTAACACTGGGCGACACGATGCACAGAACATGGATGATGGCGACGGCACGTGAACGGTGGGGGCGTGACGGCAAACAACACTACACACAAACGAAGGCACACACACGAAACACTGACGGCGATGATCTCCGGCGCGCGAATGTTCACTGAGCGTGTACGAGTCCGGGGACCTGCCAAGAGAGGAGGTGGAGGAGGAGGAATGGGAAGGGGAATGGGAGAGGGGGGAGCAGAGATGCCATGGGCAAAGGAGAGAGGGGGAGGGAGGAAGGGGGAGGGGAAGCCCGGTGGAGAGGGGAGGAGGCAGGGGGGATAGGAAAGAGGAGGGAAGGGAAGGGAGGGAGGGAGGGTGCCTAAAGGAGAGGACATAGGAGGTAGGGGGGGAGGATCAAAGTTGATAAGAGGGGTAGATGGAGGGGACGAGGACATCATCAGGGAGGGGGAGCTGGCGGAAGCCACCTTGGGAGAGGGTAAGGAGGGTGGAGAGATGGAGACCGGGTGGGACGTGGGAATACAGGCGCGGCAGCGGGCGGGGGTGGGAGAGGATCGGGGAAACGAGCGGGTGAGGAGGATCAAGTTCACGTGAGGTGTACAGGATACGTATCCTTTCAAGGAAAAGGAGGAGGTGGGGGAAGGGGATGAGATCATACAGGATCCGCGTGGGGGAGGGGAGACGGATGCGATAGGCAAGGCGGAGAGCATGGCGTTCAAGGATTTGGAGGGATTTATAGAAGGTAGGGGGGGCGGAGATCCAGGCTGGATGGGCGTAACAAAGGATAGGGCGGATGAGGGATTTATAGGTGTGGAGGGGTCCAGACCCCATGTGCGGCCGGAAAGGAGCTTGAGGAGATGGAGTCGGGAACGTGCCTTGGCTTGGATTGTCTGGAGATGGGGAGTCCAGGAGAGGCGACGGTCGAGGGTGACGCCAAGGTACTTAAGGGTGGGAGTGAGGGCGATAGGACGGCCATAGATGGTGAGATAGAAATCAAGGAGGCGGAAGGAAGGGGTGGTTTTGCCTACAATGATCGCCTGGGTTTTGGAGGGATAACACAGATACTTTTTTTTTTTTTACTTTATTGTTATTTTAAAACCTGTACAACTCAGGTAGGCTTGCAGCGGCACACTACGCCGCTCTTCAGCCATAGCGTTTTACAAGAGGATAAAAAATGGTGAATGACAATGAACAAAGTGACGGGCAAAAGAGAGAGGACACAGAGACACAAAAAACACGGAGTCGTTCACATGTGACGATAACAACACTGAAAACACGTTGGCACGGCGCACAAAAAACTGATGACTTCGACGGCACAAGTGAACGTAGGAGTGGGACGGCGGACACCAAAAACACTATACGACGTCACACACACGAGACACAGAAGGCGACGATCTCCGGCGCGCAAATGTTCACTATGCGTGTGCGAGTCCGGGGACCTGCCAAGAGAGGAGGAGGAGGAAGGGGAGTGGGAGAGCGAGAGGGAAGAGCAGAGATGCCACGGGCAGGGGAGATAGGGGGGAGGGAGGAAGGGGGAGAGGAAGCCCGGGGGAAGAGGGGGAAGGGAGGGGACGGGGAGATGGAAAAAGAAGGGAAGAGAAGAGAAGGGAGGGAGGGTGCCAAAAGGAAAGCACACGGGAAGTGGGGGGCGGGGCAGGGTCAAAGTTGATAGGAGGGGTAGATGGAGGGGACGAGGACATCATCAGGGAGAGGGAGCTGGCGGAAGCCACCTTGGGAGAGGGTAAGGAGGGTGGACAGATGGAGACCGGGTGGAACGTGGGAATACAGGCGCGGCAGCGGGCGGGGGTGGGAGAGGATCGGGGAGACGAGCGGGTGAGGAGGATCGAGTTTGCGGGAGGTGTACAGGGTCCGTATCCTTTCAAGGAAAAGGAGGAGGTGGGGGAAGGGGATGAGGGATGCGATAGGCGAGGGATGCGATAGGCGAGGCGGAGAGCATGGCGTTCAAGGATTTGGAGGGATTTATATAAGGTAGGGGGAGCGGAGATCCATGCTGGATGGGCATAACAAAGGATAGGGCGGATGAGGGATTTATAGGTGTGGAGGATGGTGGAGGGGTCCAGACCCCACGCACGGCCGGAAAGGAGCTTGAGGAGACGGATGCGGGAACGTGCCTTGGCTTGGATTGTCTGGAGATGGGGAGTCCAGGAGAGGCGACGATCGAGGGTGACGCCAAGGTACTTAAGGGTGGGAGTGAGGGCGATGTGACGGCCATAGACGGTGAGATAGAAATCAAGGAGGCGGAAGGAAGGGGTGGTTTTGCCTACAATGATCGCCTGGGTTTTGGAGGGATAACACAGATACTTTGCAGGTACTGTTTATAACCAATACATATACCACAAGAATTGCTGGGTATGAAACATTGTCTTCATAAATTATCAAGAAATATAGGCGCTCATAGCTATTTCATTAACGAAGTAGAAATAAGTAATTGAACTAGCTACGAAAATGTCATTGTTAACACCATTTTGCTTCTACACGTCTTGTTGTGTAATAAAATAAATGTTACACGAAGCACTAGTGTTGCTTGGCACCGCCAACAGATGTCAGCACGAATCACCGCCTGGCGAAACAGAAGCGGCTCCCGGGCCCCGAGGAACCATGACGTCATATCATGACGTCTCTCACGCTAGTCAGAATCGCTGGTAGTTTTCGAAACGTCTGAAAATAAAAGCTAATTTACATCGAAAAGACACACCCAAAAATTTAATGATGGTCAAATAGGTGAAAGCTCAATTAACTCTGAAGATATTTCAATAAATTAATTAGAAAAATATCAAATTTATACACAAAATAGGACAGAATGAATGCAGAGTTAATTTTACAAGAGTTAAAACAACTGTGCTTCACTATGAATGACTTATAAATTAATGCCTAGCAGTTAACTGTAATCGAACAAAAGTATGAAGACACTGCGAGTTTAAAATTTCCACATGCAAAGCATTTTTGTAAAACAAATGACAATAAAAAAAAATAAGTAAATGAATTATTTTTGGGGGGAGTTAAACAGGACAAACCAAAACAGCCTAAGAAATTTATCTCCAGATATGTGGGAACAAATGAACAAGCAATATCTTAGCAGTTAATTATAAATGAAAATAGCTCTCCCCCACCCCCAGTAAGGTTTCAGATTTAGGATTCCAAAGGCAGAAGCACTGATCAGTGTGAGCTATTCTGAAGGGAAGACATGTTGATGAGAAAATACTGGAGGAAAAATAGAGCAATGAAAGAACGACTTGCCACCCAGTCCCGAATTGACCGAAGTATCTATTTGGGGACAGACATTTAAAACATCAGATTTTGGTTTATTTGTAGAATACAGGCGAAATGCAATCAGTCTACAAAGAAGATTGCTTATAAATCACTTTTGCCACCAGCCCTAGACTATTGCTTAAGTGTGAGACTCATAACCAAACAAAGAGGTATATTGAATATACAGAGACTGAACAAATGGTCACATGGTGGATTCATTAAAGTGTCACAGATGCTTTAAATGAACTGGTAGACTAACAGTCACAAAGTGTCCCAAGAAAGCCTACTCACAAAGATTTAAGAAACAGCTTTAAACGACTGTACTAGTCCTCTACATATAACTCCTGTAGGGATCGGGACAAGATTAGACCAAATACAGCTCACACAGAGGCACTTCTACATGAACATAATGGGAAAATCTAATAAATGGTACACACCCTCTGCCATGCATTTTATCAGCAATAGAGCAAGTGGTAAATACCTATCAAATTACGGGTCGACAGAAGCGTCCGATCCCACGCGTCTGCTTTGACCCGTGATGTAATGGTGGTGTCGTGTGTGACGTCATGACGGCGCGGAGTTTGGTTTGAGTGTGGCTGTCTCCAGTTCTGTTTTATCTTATTTTATTTACTTTTCTGATCTGTTCGTTCTATCCCGTGAGTTTTTTTTTTTTAAAGACAAAAAACACTAATCAGCTACTGAAGCATCTTTATCTTTTATGGGTTGCAGGGGTTACGACCCCTGGGGAGGTAGGTGGGTATTCATGCATGGCTGTCTTCACTTACACGTTGTAGCTATGCAAGGCGTCTAAATTTGTTTATATTTAGTTTGCCCCCACCCAAAACACCCCATTTCCCGCGATTGTCCCGTTAGTGTCATTAGGCTTCTTGTGGAAAGTGTGTGTGTTTTTGTTTCCGCCATATTTGTGACGTCATGGGTCAAAGCAGACGGGTGGGATCGGACCCTTCTGTATTTCCCAAATTACAACACTTATCACTAACAAACCCCTATTTAAAGTTTAGGTACCTAGCAGAGAGTTCAAGATATAATTAGCAAAATTTGTGATGTATAAATTATAAAAATTGAAAGGGCACAATATAAAGAAAAGATTTAAAAATGAAATTTTGGAGGATAACTTATCCGAGCCTCAAAATACTTCCCAAGGAGCATATTCTGCTCCAACGTTGCCTTCAGAAAAGAACCATTCAGTTCCATCCATTCATGTTTCAGTTCCAAGCTTTCCCGTTTCAACTCTAGCCTCTCTTTTTCCCTCTGGTCTCTCTCTCTGTCTTTCCCGCTCCATCTCAAACCTCTCCTGTAAATAATTGCCCCTCTCTTCTTGGAAATCTCTTGCTGTGCGACTCTTCACTTCAAGTTTCTTGTGAGGAGGGGTGGATGTACTTGCAGAGTCCTTAAATATCAACATGCACAAAAATTGTTTACATGCTCATGCACAAAAATTTGCTAAAATGCTCATGCATAAGTATGGCATAGAGAAGTATTGGCTCTGAGCACTATGGGACTTAACTGCTAAGGTCATCAGTCCCCTAGAACTTAGAACTACTTAAACCTAACTAACCTAAGGACATCACACACATCCATGCCCGAGGCAGGATTCGAACCTGCGACCGTAGTGGCAGAGAAGTATTCCATCATAGTAATGTTAGCACTTACCCAGCGATGAAAATAATTTAATTTAATACAAGAAAGAAGACACTAAAAAATACAGAGTAAAATCAGATTTGCTTGGATAGCGTATTTGAAACGATGTATTCAATTAATTTCAATGTAGATTCCCTGTCCCACAACGGTTCCGGTGTGGGACATGAAGGAAAAACCAAGAACTCGTCCATTACATCGTAGTCTGAAAATAACAAATATATAATAGAGTTTCTGTATTCTCACCCATAATTAACATACACAGAACACTTTTTACAACTAATTAACAAATAATCTTACTTTCCATCACCTCGTCCCCAGAAAAAACATTGCTGTTGTTGCTGCACATGGTCGACGGTAACAACTGAAAACAGCTACAAGCTACGTCTCACGTGAGTCCAACCAGAAATGGGCCGCCACTTGCCAGAAAGTGTACAAGCAGCGCAAGTAGCAAGCGCGGAAGTTCTACGTCATCGTAGCCGCGCATGCGCAGTAACGCCTTATTTCTCGCGCTGGAAAACTGCTTTCTGGCAACTGCTCAAACGAATACCATGTGGATAAAATGCCTGTCATCTCGACTGCTAGTGATGTGAGGCTGCTGGGATCCAGCACGGCGTTCCGTATTACCCTCCTGAACCCACCGATTCCATATTCTGCTAATAGTCATTGGATCTCGACCAATGCGAGCAGCAATATCGCGATACGACAAACCGCAATCGCGATAGGCTACAATCCGACCTTTATCAAAGTCGGAAATGTGATGGTACGCATTTCTCCTCCTTACACGAGGCATCACAGCAATGTTTCATGAGGCAACGCCGGTCAGCTGCTGTTTGTGTATGAGAAATCGGTTGGAAACTTTCCTCATGTCAGCACATTGTGGGTGTCGCCACTGGTGCCAACCTTGTGTGAATGCTCTGAAAAGCTAATCATTTGCATATCACAGCCTCTTCTTCCTGTCGGTTAAATTTTGCATCTGTAGCACGTCATCTTTCTGGTGTAGCAATTTTAATGGACAGGAGTGTACATTCACAATCACTTTAAGAATCCTCATGGAATACAACCCATGTGCTCATGTAGTGTACCATTGCAGTATCTGACCATGACTGATTTTCTATTGTGGGAACTCCATAACTTTTAACCCTTATACACAAGTTGTCAGAATAATAAAAGAAAACAAATACAGAGATTCCCGTAAACCAATGTTTAAAAAATCTCAATTTAATACCCCCTGCCTCGTTTACACATCTATGAAGCCAGATATTTACAAAAGGAAGTGCTTTAAAATAGTTAAGCATCTTCAAACATAACTTTACTTTGCACTTTTATAATATTAGGTAGAACACATTGACACAAAAGTACAAACATTTGTAGAGGAACAGTATATGATATGAACATTATGCCATATAATATACCATCACACTTAAAACAGATATCAAATTTATACACGTTTGAAGTGAAACAGGAACAATTCTCCCTTGGCCACTCCTTCTGTTCTGTCTGCCGGCCGCGGTGGTCTAGCGGTTCTGGCGCTGCAGTCCGGAACCGCGGGACTGCTACGGTCGCAGGTTCGAATCCTGCCTCGGGCATGGGTGTGTGTGATGTCCTTAGGTTAGTTAGGTTTAAGTAGTTCTAAGTTCTAGGGGACTGATGACCTAAGATGTTGAGTCCCATAGTGCTCAGAGCCATTTGAACCATTCTGTTCTGTCTGAGTTTGTGCAACGCCATTAAAATTACTGTAATTAATCACATATTTTAACTGTACTTATTGCTATCAATACTTATATTCACGAAGAGGCAAAGCTCTTTGCTGATGATACAAGTATAGTAATCACACTTGACAAACAAGAAATAAATGATGAAATTGTCAATAATGTCTTTCAGAAAATTACGAGGTGGTTCCTTGTAAATGGATAGTGTCGGAAGTTCCATGCGGCTTTTCGCA
Source organism: Schistocerca piceifrons (assembly GCF_021461385.2). NCBI lineage: Eukaryota > Metazoa > Arthropoda > Insecta > Orthoptera > Acrididae > Schistocerca > Schistocerca piceifrons. The sequence continues at coordinate 40,618,302 of NC_060148.1, forward strand.
GATTATGCTGTAGTATACAGAGAAGTTGCAGCATTAGAAAATTGTAGTGAAATGCAGGAAGATCTGCAGCGGATAGGCACTTGGTGCAGGGAGTGGCAACTGACCCTTAACATAGACAAATGTAATGTATTGCGAATACATAGAAAGAAGGATCCTTTATTGTATGATTATATGATAGCGGAACAAACACTGGTAGCAGTTACTTCTGTAAAATAACTGGGAGTACGCGTGCGGAACAATTTCAAGTGGAATGATCATATAAAATTAATTGTTGGTAAGGCAGATACCAGGTTGAGATTCATTGGGAGAGTCCTTAGAAAATGTAGTCCATCAACAAAGGAGGTGGCTTACAAAACACTCGTTCGACCTATACTTGAGTGTTACTCATCGGTGTGGGATCCGTACCAGATTGGGTTGACGGAGGAGATAGAGAAGATCCAAAGAAGAGCGGCGCATTTCGTCACAGGGTTATTTGGTAACCGTGATAGCATTATGGAGAAGTTTAACAAACTCAAGTGGTAGACTCTGCAAGAGAGGCGCTCTGCATCGCGATGTAGCTTGCTCGCCAGGTTTCGAGAGGGTGCGTTTCTGGATGAGGTATATATTGCTTCCCCCTACTTATACCTCCTGAGGAGATCACGAATGTAAAATTAGAGAGATTAGAGCGCGCACAGCGGCTTTCAGACGGTCGTTCTTCCCGCGCACCATACGCGACTGGAACAGGAAAGGGAGGTAATGACAGTGGCACGTAAAGTGCCCTCCGCCACACACCATTGGGTGGCTTGCGGAGTATAAATGTAGTTGTAGATGTAGATGTAGACTCTCACTGAATTTTGATAAGACACAGTACATACAGTTCCGAACAGTAAATGGTATGATACCATTAATAAATATAGACCTTAATCAGAAGCATATAGCTAAGGTAGAATATTCAAAATTTTTAGGTGTGTCCATTGATGAGAGATTAAATTGAAAGAAACACATTGATGATCTGCTGAAACGCAAATTTTGGTGATAAACATCTTAGTAAATTAGCTTACTACGCCTATTTTCACTCATTTCTTGCATATGGCATCATATTTTGGGGTAATTCATTACTGAGGAATAAAGTATTTATTGCACAAAAGTGTGTAATCAGAATAATACAGAATAATAGCTGGAGTCCACCAAAGATCATCCTGCAGACATTTATTTAAGGATCTAGGGATATTCACAGTAGCTTCTCAGTATATATACTCTCTTATGAAATTTATTATAAACAACCGAACCCAATTCAAAAGTAATAGCAGTGTGCATAACTACAATACTAGGAGAAAGGATGATCTTCACTATTCAAGATTAAATCCAACTTTGGCACAGAAAGGGGTGAATTATACTGCCACTAAAGTCTTTGGTCACTTACCAAAGAGTATCAAAAGTCTGACAGATAACCAACAAGTATTTAAGAAGAAATTAAAAGAATTTCTGAATGTCAACTCCTTCTACTCCATAGAGGAATTTTTAGATATAAAATAAGAAAAAAATAAAAAAACCAAACAAAAAAAAATAAAAAAGAATTTAAAAAAATAAAAACGTTGTTATATTAACTTAATTATGTTGTTAAATTAACTTAATTATGTCATGTATTGGAAAATTTGACTCGTTCCACATCATTACGAAATATCGTATTCATAATCCATGGAACTAGTATTAATCTCATCTAATCTAATCTACTCTTGTTTGTTTTCTAACCATGTTACCAATATGCAACATTTATTGACCTGTAAGATCTATTTAAAATTCATAGTGGTTGTGTGTATGAATTGTATTTATTGCCTTGAACCTGATGGATCCTATATTGTATGTGCAAACTATGTACCATATCATTATGGAACCAATAAATAAATACAAATACTTTTGTGTGAAGTGATATAAGAAAACATAAGTTAGGATGGGTTAAATCCATTGTATGAAATGCTTTACAGCTGTTGAATCTCACATTACGGAAACATTATGGAGGTCTTTTTGGCTGGAAGCTTACTTTCTGACAGTCTTTTTGTTGTGGCTGTGTGTGACTCATCATTTCCAGTGTATGGTTAGCAGCAATCTGCCCTTATCAAAATATTGTCAGTATTCCATCCTGGATTTTCCATTGTTTGTTTTAAACATTGTCTTTAATTTTATGTATGTTGTTTGAAAATTTTTGTGTGCATATTGGAACTGTAACAGGTGCCACAGATTTCCACCATTTCAGTGACATCCAATGCACACTTGCCACACATTGATTTGATTCCTGTAAGGTGTCCAAAAGTTGAGTAGGAGAATATCTCTGTGCAGCTTGTGTAAATTCCTTGGACAGAATGGGCTTTTGGGTGAGTAATTATAGATTTTGCTTGAAAGACTTGAGGAATGTACTTCTGTGCTGCCCATATTTAAAGGATGACTTCAGAAATGAGTATTTACACAAGTAACTTTTCACATTAGATCATCGGTGAGAAATCTTTAAAACTGCAGTGTATAATTTTCAGGGGTGGCTTTTGACAAAGTTCTGAAGCACTGAAGGAGAAATTCCTTTCATTCCTCCTTGGATGTGGAGAATAGTTCTTAACTGTCATTTAGCACATTTGTCTTCAATACAACTCCAGAATTTCCTCTTTTGGAAACAGCTCTTATTTTGGGGACAAAACTTTGTGGATATATTGAAGAAATGGTGATTGATGTGGTAACACAGTTGAGATAGCAATAAGGGTTTTTCTGGTGTTTTACTTCTTTTGATAAAGTAATGGACATTACATGTTGCCTTCGATGATTACTGTAGCAGAATATTGTCAAATGATCTTTCACAGAACCCAAAAAATTTTGGCCATAAGTAAATGCTGTTAGTGGCACCAAAGTTTGTGTCCATGCATAGCAAATGGGGCAGAAACTGAATTGAGGGTAGCAAAACAAAAGCTGAAATGGTTAACTCCATTTTCAAATCTTCATTTACAAAGGAAACCCAGGAGAATTGCCCCAGTTTAATCCTCATACCACTGGAAAGATAAATGAAGTAAGTGTCAGTGTCAGTGGTGTTGAGAAATAGCTGAAATTGTTAAAATTGAACAAAGCTCCAGGCCCAATGGAATTCCTGTCATATTCCATACTGAATCTGTGGCTGTGTAAGCCTGTCTTCTAACTATATCTATCATCAGTCCTTTGAACAAAAAACTGTGCCCAGTTCTTGGAAAAAAAAACACAGATCACACCTGCCTACAAAAAGGGGAGTAGAAGTGATCCACAACACTACTGTCGAATTTCCTTGACATCGATTTGTTGTAGAATCTTAAAACATATTCTGAGCCCAAACCTAATGAGGCATCTGAACAGAATGGTCTCCTCAATGCCAGCTAAGATGGATTTTGAGGACGTTGATCACATGAAACCCAGTTCACACTGTTCTTACATGACGTACTGAAAGGCAACGAGTAACATGCAGTATTTTTTGATTTCCGAGAAGCATTTGACTCGTTACTGAACCTATGCCTATTGTCAAAAGTACAATCATACGAGCTATCAAGTGACATTTGTGACTGGATTGAGGACTATTGGCGGGGAGGGGGGGGGGGGGGTGCGGGGAGGGGGGAAAAGCATGTTATTTTGGATGGAGAGTCTTTGTCAGATGTAGAAGTAGCTTCAGGAGTGCCCCAGGTATGTGTGTTAGGATGACTTGCTGTTCACATTGTATAATAATGACCACACAGGTGATATTGTTAGTACCGTAACATCAGATGTTTTGCAGATGATGCTGTTATGTATGATGAAGTATTGTCTGAAAGAAGCTGCATAAATGTTCAGTCAGATCCTGTTAAGATTTCAAAGTGGTGCAAAGATTTGGCAACTTTCTTATATGTTCAAAAATATAAAATTGTGCACTTCACAAAACAAAAGAACTATAGTATCAATGAGTCTCCGGTTGAATCAGCCAACTCATACAAAACAGCACTTTGTAGGAATATGAAATGGAATGATCGCATAGGCTCAGTCGTAGGTAAAGCAGGTGGTAGAATACTGGGAAATACAATCAGTCTCCAAAGGAGATTGCTTAAAAGATCACTCATGTGACCAGTTCTGGAATATTGCTCAAGTGTGTGGGATCCATACCAGCTGGGACTAATGGGGGATACTGAACGTAGACAGAGAAGGGCAGCACGGACGGGCACAGGTTTGTTTAATCCTTGGGAGAATATCACGGAGATACTGTAGGAACTGAACTTGGAGGCTCTTGAAGATAGCCATAAACTGTCCTGAGAAAGTCTATTAACAAACTTTCAAAAACTGGCTTTAAATGATGACTCAAGGATTACACTGCAACTCCCTGTGTATCACTCACATAGGAATCGTGAAGATAAGATTAGAATAATTACTGGATGCTCAGAGGCATTGAATGGATTATTCTCCCTGCTCACCATATGTGGATGGAACAGGAAGAAACCCTAATAACTGGCACAATATGATGTACCCCTTTGGTGCACCTTACAGTGGTTTGCGGAATGTGGATGGAGACATAGATGTAGATTACGAATGAACATCAGAAATTCTTTACTTGTTAATTGGTGTTTTTTCTATTTGTAATTTTGAAATTAAAAATATATTACAGTATTTCAAAACTAACTGGACTAAATGTGTGTGCTGAAGTATATGCACTTTTTCCATTTGTGATGAACAGTACGGCTGCAGATGCCAGGAAACCTTTCCCGTAGCGAAGCTGTGCTTGCACTGCACTCGAACAGGGACACACCCTCCAGTGGGGCAGATCTCATTTCCAGCACTCTCCTTGCTTGTGCCTGATCTATTCCTCTACAAAATCCCTTCTGTCAGAAGTGCTAATGCTTGAGGTATGCAGAACTTCTGTCAAGTTTCTAAGGTAGGAGATAAGGTACTGGCAGTACTAAATCGGTGAGGGCAGGTCGTGAGTCTCGCTCAGAATGATCAGTCGATGGAGCAGAAGGCAAAAGCTGCGGGTTCGAGTCCCTGTCCGGCACACAGTGTTAATCCTCCAGGAAGTTTTGAATTGGAACTCACTCTTTGCTGTACTGAGAGAGATTTATTTTGGACAATTCCGTCTTCCTCTTTCAGTATATGTATGAAGGTAAGTGGTATTGTTAGTTCCATTCTTCCTTTTCTTCACCAGTTTCCCTGTTCGACCCAACCCCACTGTAACACCTAATCCTTACCCTCTTCTTCTCCAGCCTTACCATTACCTGCGCCACTGTCTATGTCTGTCCTGCAGCCCCCATCCCATTTGACTTCATTTCCCTCATTGACCCTACCTTCTCCTCCTTCGTGATTGCCACCGGCCTCAACATCCGTACTCGACCCACGCCCAGCTCTGTCGGTGGCATCGGTTCCTTGCCTCCCTGCAAGGTGATCTCCTCCCCCTTCCACAGCACACCCACCCTGAATCCCATACCTCTCTCGATGTAGCCCTGGCCTCCCCCAACCTCCTGGGATGCATTATAGTGGACATCCTTGACCCCATCGGTAGTGACCATCTATCCATCCTCCTTACTGTGTCAGACGGACGTAACCTCCTTGCAATGACCCTGCCCCGAAGTATGTCCACAACTACTGCCATGCCAACTGGAATGCCTACCAGGACACCCTCAATACCCAAGTTGAAAGCTTCCCCGTCACCTACCACCACCCTGATGACATCACTCATGCAGCCTCCTTTCTCCAGCAGACCTTGACTGGGACAGCTGAGGCTCACGTTCCCACTACCGCCCTTTACCCACACTGTCCCACTTTACCCCCACACACCGTCCTCCTCCTGCAAGAATCCCATTGTCTCTACCGTCCTTCCTCGATACACGGGACTCGGATACACTCTGACACCACTGGCAACTCCAGAGACACATTTGGAATTTGCTTGTGGCCAAAAAGGCCTGGACTGGCATCAGCTAAACGCTACCCTACCTATAAACTCATCTAAGTACTGGTCAGCCTTCCACCGCCTTCCTGGACCTAAACCCCCTCCACAGTATACCCTCCTTCGTAGTGATCAACCCTTTCCAGACAGCATCAACCTCAGAAAAGCCAATCATTTCGCTTCCAACATTTCTGATATTCTAATAATCCCTGATGATCCTCTATTGGATTACTCCCTCTTCCCCGATGTCCGTGATCAGACTGACACCTCTGCCCCTCCACTTGCTCCTAGCTTCTGGTACTTAGACAACATCCTACACCAGATTTCAATAACCGATCACCACTCAAGACATTGTAGCCACGCTTCACTCAACACTTAACACCGCTTCCGGTCATGACCGTGTCACCTACCGTCATGTCCGCGAAGCTCCCATTTCCTTCCTCATCGTCCTGGGTACCCTCTATAATGTGGTCCTTTCCACCGGCTACTAACCCAACCTGTGCAAAACCTCCCAAATCCTGATGTTGCCCAAGCCCTCCAAACCACCCTCTGACGTCTCCTCCTACCGTCCTATCAGCCTCACCTCGGTCTTCAGCAAGGTCTTGGAATCCATCCTCACCCGACGAATCCACCAGCACCTCCACCTGCACCACCTCCTCCTCCCCACCCAATGTGGCTTCTGACCCTCCTTCTCTGCCGATGACCTTCTCACTCACCTCCTCTCCGAACAATTCAATTCCCGTCGCTCCGCCATCTTCTTCTCCCTCGATCTTGAAACACACCTATGACCGTGTATGGCATTCAGGTCTCCTCTTCAAGCTCCAAACCTTCGCCCTTCCTATTAATTACGTCTGTCTCATCACCTCCTTCCTTTCATATCACCCTTCTTATGTTACCATCCACAACACCAATTCCTACACCTTCTACCCCTCCACCAGTGTGCCACAAGGTTCCGTCGTCTTCACTCTTCTCTACCTTCTGTATACGGCGGAAATGCCGTCACCCCAACCCCCATCCACTCCCCCAATATGTCGATGACACCGCCTTCCTTGCCTTCACCCTCACCCTTCAATGCTCCCAATGCCTTCTCCAATGCCATCTTGGCCTGTTCCCCACTTTGTGCAACCAGTGGCCGCTCGAGGTCAGTCCTTCCAAAACCCAGGCAATCCTCGTATGCCACACCACTCTTTCCTTCCTTCTCCTGTATTTCTACCTTACCATCTATGACCACTCCATTAACCTCACCCCCACCCTCGAGTACCTCGGTGTTGCCCTCGACTGCCATCTTTCCTGGACCCTCCCATCTCCGGAAAGTCCAAGATGAGGCACGAACGTGTCTCCGCCTCCTGAAACTCCTCTCTGGCCAAATGTTGGGTCTGGACTCCTCCACAATCCTCCATACTTATAAGTCCCTCATCCACCCCCTCCATTGTTATGCCCACCCTGCCTGGATATCTGCCCCTCCCACATACTATAAGTCCTTTCAAATCATTGAGCGCCATGCGCTCCGCCTCGCCTATCGCATCCGTCTCCCATCCCCCGTGCACATCCTTTACGACTCGATCCCTTTCCCACACCTCCCCCTTTTTCTCAACCAGATACGGACCCTATACATCTCCCACAAGCTCGATCCTCCCCACCCACTTGTCTCTCCCATCCTCTCCCACCCCATCCTGCTGCCGCGCCTATACTCTTGCATCCCCCCTGCTCTGCATCTTCACATTCTCCACACCCTTGCCCAAGGTGGCTTCCGCTAACTCCCCCTTTCTGATGATGTCATCGTTCCTTCCATATTCTCCTCCTATCAGCTCTAACCCTCCCCTTCCTTTCCTTCCTTCCCCTTTTTCCTCCAGAGCTCCCTTTCTCCTTCCTTTCTCCTTCCCCCCTCCTCACTCGCAGTTCTCCCCCTCTCCCCCCCCCCCCCCCCAGGCTTCCACACCCGACTCTACCCTCACCCTTCCTTTCCCCCAGTGGCTTCTTCACCCTCCCCCCTCCTTCCTCCCCTGTGCATCCTCTGCACCCAATGTTTTCAGTGTGCCAAAGATTGTCACTCTTCATCTGTGTGCATCAGTGCTTCCTTCGGTGTGCTCCTTCGTTCGCATGTAAAACTGTTTGTCTATGTTTGTGTGCACTGTTGAACTTATTTGTAAAACCAGTGCCTTCCGTGAAGGCCTTCATTTCATTTCTTCTGTACGTCTCCCGTTTTTACCATTCATGTATGTTTGTTTTTCTATCTCCATGTTTACTATCTGTTTTTCTTTTCTCCAAAGAGTGGCATATGTAGACCACTCTTTCTCAGCTTACTTTCAAGTGGTTATGTAAGTAAATTAGTACATATGTGATAGATGGAGAGGGATTCACAGTGTGTTATTCAAACACATTATGTAAATTGTGTATTAAGTTGTTATCAGTAGTGTGTGCTGATGTTTTTGTTCTACAATTTCATATTTTACTTATAAATATTATTGAAGTCGAAAGTTTTAAAAATTTTGCGCTTCTGATGATAACAGTCATAACGAGATTCACTGCTTGTAATTTTAGTAATATGCAGAATTATTTGTCTCCAGACCAAAAGATACCAACAGAAGAGATGGATTAGCAACTCTTTCACCCAATATTGCACCAGCCATTGTTATCACCATAAACAACCATTGGTATACTGTATAAAGATATTTAGATTTTTTTCCATTTATTTTCATTTCATACCCCTTCCCCACATTGGCATCACAAAATACAAGGATAAAAGATGAAGTTTACCCATGTGAAGGGAAACAATGGGAATTAAAATATGCAAAAAAGGTGGTAGTTTCACAAGGCACATTTACATAAAATCCTATTATAATTAAAATGAAACTCGATGAAGACATAATACATAAACACTGGCAGCATGAAGAACACAATTAAAAACAGTGTTTAAAGTAATGAGAGCCACACAGGACGACCACACTGAACAGACATTGCACTTATATTAAATTCGTGGCGAGCACCAAAATGTGACAAAGTATTCACCATCACATAACTTAATTACTACTCAGTTCAAAATTAAGGGAATAAAAGTTGTTCCAAATCATTGCCCTGCTTCTCCACTCAGCTCGGAGTATTACTTTCATTCAACCAGAAAATTAAATTCTCACAAAATGTTACCAAATTGTTGGCCTGTAAGGATATTCACATCACTCTAGCACCACAGTAATCAGTTAACCAGAAAAATTACTTTCCTTCATTCCAGTACTGCCCCTTTAAGCTCATAATTACGCAGAACACCAATACAAGTTTTCAGATAACCTACAGACCCGATAATGCAGCATTATATGAATTGTACCTCTCTAAAATATTGCTTTTCCTGCTAAGCCCTCTTTCCCAGCTGCAGTGTCATGAATTTCACAATATACATAGTACCCAATATTGCCTAGTTCAAAATTAGATTGTCAATATGGTTACACACATTTATTTTCATACAGATATCTTTTTCATTAATCAATCATGTCTGTCAGCTCCATTATTTTACTGTGGAAATCTTATCTACTAACCATCCAACAGAAAGTGTGCGATAGACTGAGAGTACTAATTGGCCAAACATGGAGATTGCAGCCCTCCACTGTCCTTCACGCATACAAAACCCTAATCCAACCTATCCTTTACCAAGCAAATGTTACACAGATACTTGCTGCCCGAGTTCTGTAAGTTCCTTCATATCCTCGAACTCCGTGCCCTCAACCTTGCTTCTTTATACCTTCTCTGACACGGATCCCTTACCAACTCATCAAATTCCCACCTCTTCTCACTCACACAGATCAACCCTGAACAAACTACACCATCTGCAAACTTGACTCAAATAATCCTATAGTTTCTCATACACTTTCCAACCATAGTGTGCTGCTGCACCTCTACCAACACATCCCACCAACCCTACCCTACACACCCTCCACATACTTCCCCAGAGTAACTTCAACTGTCTTCCCCTCCCAAATCATGGACTGTGTCCATATAGTTACCCCTCCTACCAATTTTAAACCCACCCTACCCATTCCTGAGTCGTAGTAAAGTTAGCATTGAAAAGTGCGCCGCATTGCGTAGCGTGAAGCAGTCGCCCTCTGTTTTCTGGTGCCGGTGCCTTTGTCGCAGTTGAAGGCTTCATTGTCTCCCTCTAGCGGGAAAGGGGAAAAGTGGGCTGTTCGTGTGGGTTTAAGAAGTAGCTGTATGGGCTCTTGTAGGGAGTTGGCAGTTGGGGCACCAAGAAGCGACTTCTCTGCCAGTGCTAGAGGGACAGCATGCAGACCGCAGCATCAGCGTAAGTGACACGAGCAGCGGCTCTGTGGTGGGGCGTTAACTGTTCATCACAAAAGGAATCTCCCTGAGCGTGGGTCCGCGAGGGACCTAATCTGAAGTTTGGCCATTTGCTGTCGACCGGTGAGGAGGTTCTGAAAATTGGTGCGCCTTCCTGCATCCATTGAAATGACTGCTGTGAGAGGCTTGGCAGAGCATTTGGAGGTGCTGCGTCGGTTCAGGCCTGGGAGTCGTAACGCACCAGAAGTTGAGTATTGATTGTTAACATACTTTATGAAGTTTAATTGAATTCAGTATACTTATTCTTGTTAATTATACCAGCCATATTTTGTTGGGGGTATATCCCGCCATTCATTCTCGTCCACCCACCCGTGGGAAGGTGGTAATATTAGAAAGGGTGGCCTATTTGTCCCCTTTTGAGGACAAAATGGGGGGGGGGGGGGATCAGAGTAAATCTGTGGTTCGGATTGCTTCTTTCCCCTCCCAGCTTACCTATGGGTTTATTCGACTGTTAGCTTCTGCCATGTCTGTGTAAGTCTAAGGCATCAATGACTGTACTGTTTAAATTGCAAGGCATTAAGGCCTGATCCATTCTCTGGCCTGCCATAACTAGTAATATTAGACTCAAGTGTAAAAGGTACTCTAAGAAAGAAGAAAAATTCCTTTGCCTCATGGTAAGAACTAGTCAATTGGATAACGAATTCCTGCTCATCTGGAAGCTGTAACTCACGTAAATTTGTGTTTATGTATATTTGGCTATAGGTAAGCAAGATTGTTAATGTACACCGCAGTGGATTTTTTAATATTGTTTCTAGTCAGTAAAAACTGTTGTGTGTTTTTCCAATTCAATACCTTTTAAGGTTTTTACTCAACGTGCTTACGTGTTTTATACAGGTAGTTGGTTATTAGTGTGTTACTTGCCGTGCAAAAGTTCACATTTCATTACGGGTAGAAAATGTTGCCTTGAAAGGAGAATGTTGTAAAAGTTCCAAGTCCTACCTGGCGAGCATGTGTGTTTGCCATAAGTTAACTGGCAGAAAGTTGTAAAATTGGTTTTTTTATACATTTTGGAAATGTTAATGTTATTAACTGTCAGTGTCTCCCAGGTGCGTGACTCATGCGATTTGGTTTTTCTGTTTTGAAAAATTTTGTAAACAGGATTGTCTTTATATGTTGCAGACAAGTTAGATTCTGGGCCATTGAATGAATGGAGTGAAATTAACCTGTAATTTAGCTAAGCTCGAAATATTATACAGCATCGCGTTGTATATGTTAAATTGCTTGCCTGTACTTGCCTTTTATTAGTGTGAAATTTTTTATAATAATTTAAAAGTTCTTTCCAATCATAAATTGTGACTTATATGTTAAATGATTGTTGGTTTTCTTTTAAATATCGTAAAGTCTTGCACCACTTTTGAATAAAAAGTGTTACTCAAAATTGTGTGTAATTTCACCAGTTATTCCTTGGCACCTACTTCCACTCTACATTTTGTGTATTGATTGAGATTAATAACCTTTGGTGAACCAGTAGTAATTTTACGGTTCAATTCCACACCATCAAGGCACCCTCTCCTCCCTTTCTCATACTTTCCCTGCCCCCTTTTTTCCCCTTCCACCCATCCTCACCAAGCCCCTTTACCTCATCAAATTTTAGCCTCAGTAGAACCTCCTCTACTCCAAACAATCTTGTATCTCAACATCCAACACCACCTCTCGATACATCTGCACCAGTCCTCTATTTGTACACCATCTCTATTCTACCCTCCTCAACAACCAACCTTTCCCCTTCACCAGCAGGCTAACAAACCCAGAGCAGGTCCTTCCAGCTTTAGTGACTGTGAATTGATTCTTTTTAACATCTGTTTTGTGTGTCAGGGTTTTTAAAAACTGTTTTAATTGTAATTTTACTGTGTTTCTGATTTTTACCTTTTTCTGCAACTGTTTTTAACTAAAAGCAAAGGAAGCCATGTCTCTTATATACAAGTACTTCCATTTCATTTTCGCCTTTAAAAGTTTTAAACTCATTCCAAATATCTCATGTTATTGTTTATTATTATATCATCTTATTTAAATTTTATTGTCAACTGGTTGAGGTGCAGGTTGATTGTACCACTGACAGCCCAACCCCATCCATATGCAATGAGGGGCAATGAAACAAAGAAAAAAAGGTATAGCCTGAAAAATTTGTTGCTTAAAAATTAATAATTATTGAGTAGTTGAAACATATGACACTTCTCATTAAAGGAATAGGTGCCTCATCTGTAACTTTGTGAGGAAGTAAAGAGCAATTTGTATGCGATTGTTGCAGGTACTTACTGACGTACTGTTGACGTGGTGCCAGTTTTGTCCACAAAGGGTGGGGAATATTTCATATTGTGGGACAAAATGTGTTTGTGTCCCCTTGTCTGCATAGATTTTCCTCTTGTCCACACCTTTGCTTATTACCTCTGTCACCTACAATGTAGCAGTCTCATGTTTAATAGAGAATATGTGTAAATGTATTGCCAAACAGTTAGCTTCACTGCCTTCAGCAGAAAAGGACCTGGGCGTGAGTCCCGGTATTTTCTTGCGTTTTATGAGACAGGGAGGTCTGGAATGGAATACTGTCATCCCTCATGAGGTCAAATAATGAACCGGTCAAAGAAAGAAGCAGCAGCAATATCAGGATTCAACTGCTGGCAATAAAGGCAATAGTGATTTGTGACAAGCTGATCACAGGTCCCGCAATTATAAATCACTCCTAGTATTGCATTGTAGACAGTTGACCATTCAGGCTAGGCTTAAGGCTGAATGCCAGAGCTGAGTTTATGTTTGTGAAAAACATGTGTGTTAATTATTTACACTGAATCTGAAGATAAATATACCCCACCTCTATGAGTTGTGTCACATGAGAGACATGTAATGTTTGTTAAAAAAAGGTCATTATTTCTTATGGACAGTAGGTTATTATGCATAATGATGGCTTAAAATAAAATTGTCCATCATAACCACTCACAACTATTAATGACGGATAAAACTGATATACATGACCGTGAACACCAAGCAGGCATATGAACAAACTGGATTCAAGAAGACTTTGCACTCCTGAACTACTGCCTCTGACTTTCTTTCTTTCTTTGCCTCACATGCCCAGACTTTCATTTTTTTCCAGATATCAGGGGAGGCAGCAAAAGTATCTGCATATAGTTTTGGTACAGTTAAAAAATTAAAATGCTGGGATCGAAATTGTGTATGGTTGGGTGGTGCTGAGACATACTTGATTTTATTTGTTTGTTGTACCAGTATTTTATGTGTTTCTTAATGGAAAGAACAGAAATCCTTCTTGTGTAACACTTGCACTGACAAAGGGAACACAACAAGGGCAATTGACAGAAAGAACGAGAGAGAAAGAAGGAAGTCTGTGTCGTACTTACTCTGTTGGTGGCTCCTTGCTGTGTTGTGGAGTGCTACGTCTGCAGGAACTCACGCTAGGCAGTGAGGAGTCCGCACTGTGGCTCGTACCTGCCCTCTGTTGGTAACAGTCTGTACTAAGTGAGGCTGGCTGCTCGCCACTTCTGGTAGCTGCTGCCCTCTCGCATCACTCCACAAAAGTATGTAGTGACAGTCTAATTTAGAACCCCACCATGACTCACCAGGTTCCTTCTCCACAGATGCTGTGGAAGATGTAAGAGAATAAAACCATCGCTGATACTGCACATGAATTCCTTGATAGAACTCTACAGCTTGTTGACAAGAAATGTCCAGCTTAAGTGCCCTCCTTACCTCACATAGGGCTTTGAGATAGTAAGCCACAGCACACTCTTGCAAAAGTTGGTCTTGTATGGGATAAGAGGCCAAGCATGGTAAAATTGCATAAATAAAGTTAATCAGTCAAGAATCCTAACTGTGGTGTACTCATCTACATAAGTCCTAAAACATGTTGTGCCCCAGGGCTCAGTTTTAGGTATTTTCATATCTCTACTTTATATAAATGATCTGACCTCAACACTGTCCACTAGTAAGGTATTTCTGTGTGCTGACTATGCAAATAAAGATGAATATCTCATGTCAGCAGTAAAAAGAAATGCAGTGCAAATAGACTCATGGCTTGCATAAAACAATTGTACCTCTGCGAAAAAGGCAGTGTGCCTAACCTTTCACAGCGTTCAGAACAGAGAGAGAGAGAGAGAGAGAGAGAGAGAGAGAGAGAGAGAGAGAGAGAGAGAGAGAGAGAGATAGAGATAGAGAGAGAGAGAGAGAGAGAGAGAGAGAGAGAGAGAAATGAGAACACCATGATTAGTTCTAGGCAAAGTGAAGTCAGTGAGGGATGAGGTAAATGCCAGTACAATAAAATGTATGTATTATGCTCTTTTTACATTCTGTACTGTGCTATGGAATTATTTTTTGGGGTGATAGTGCTGAATCAGAGAAATTATTTAAACTGAAAAATGAGGAATTAGAACAGTCCTACACAAACACCAGAGACAAACATAATTCCTCCCTCTGATCAATATATATTTCAACTACTCCATTTTATTCCTCAAAACATCAATAGCCTCTACAGGAAACTCAACAGCCCTGTCAAGATACAAGGTCAAACAAAGTGTTCGGATTAGCTCTCCATTCAACTATACTGTATAGTAATAGTGTACAGGAATCAAGCTGTACAACCATCCCCCAAAAGAAGTAGAAAATATTCAATAACTGCCACTTTTTGTGCTAAAGACAGTGTTAATGTGGGGTAATGAATGTAATTTTTGTTTCTGGAATTGTCATTAAGAACGACATTCTTCCTTCTGAACCACAGTGGATTATTTGCAACAAACTTCATCAGGGAATAAATACACTGTGAAGCAGTAGTCAGAATACCCAACTCCATAAACAGATGTCAATGAGATGGTTGTGTGTGAGCACCAAACATTGCTCCTGCATAATGTTTTTGAGCAATGAAGAGTTTGTTTCTTAAAATTGGGGTAACTCAGAACACTATTCCGTATGGCACTAATTAAGGAAAATATGCAAAATATGTCAACTTACTAATATGTCTCTCCCCAAGATTTGCAATGATTCTAAGTGCAAATGTGGCTGAACTAAGTTGTTTCAGGAGTTACAAAGTGTGTTCTTCCCACTTTAAGTTCTCAGCACTATGGAAACTGGAGAATTTTTAGGCCTCCACCCTATTTATTATTTTGTCCACGTGTTAGTACCCTAGATGTGCAGAACTGAGTATGTCGTGTCTTTCTAAAATTACTATTTGCTGATCTTATTGCGACTGTTCTCAGTAAAGGTGCAAAAGTCAGACTGACCATTACAGTTATCTTTAGAAGTTAAAAAAAAAATCTTCAATTGTGAAACAACAAACATTAGAAATACTACTGATAATGGCAACACACAATGTTAGAGCAATACACAATGATACTTTCTCAACGATGGGATACTACTTACTGAACCATTCGAACATGATTTAACTCTTCTGACTACTGTTAGACTAAATTGTAATAAATCACTAGTAGAAAGGTTCCTACTTACATAATTTTCATGTTATATGTAACAATGTGTTACTGATGTAAATATCATGAAATTTTTACATACCTCATGTCTTTTAGTTTTATGTGGGAATAATTACACCAATAGCAAGTAGAATGTTCGAAGGTGAATAAATTCTAAATTCTCATTCAAAATCTTAACATCTCCTCATGGGGAATGTTGATTCCTTGGCATGCCATTTTCATTAACTGCCATGTAGAATAATATTTTAAGCACATGTTGTGCTACTATTTGCACTTGACACCTTTTACTGTGGTATAAAAACAGCTATAAAATACTGCAAAATTAAAAAATAGTTTATACTATTTGCATTTCATTTGCATGTCTGTTACAGGTTTCATGTCATGTTACAATTCCTCATGTCCAGTAATAATACAGTAAAAGCAAGTAAAAAAATAATAAAAGCATATTTCAGGAATTAGATATCTTACTATAAATAGACATGACAGCCTGTTTTGCATCATATGTCGTACTTTTGGTATCATTCCAACAACTTTTCATGACCAAGAGTGACTATTCATCAAGACTTTAACTTCACATCACTATGTTGCAGTTTTCATTACATATTAGTTCAAGTTAAAGTACTGCACATGATGCAGCTTCAGTGGTTTCTTCTGCACATTTCCGTCAGTTTTTTTTCCTTTATTGTCATTTCATTCCCCTGCCCCATGGGAGCAGGGATGGGTTGGCAGCAGCACCATTCAGTGCTCTTCAGTCAAGAGATTACATAAAATACAGAGATAAAAAGTGTAAGGTGCACATGAGAAGGGCAAGCAATTGGAGTTAAAATATACAAAAGTGGGGTAGTTGGACAAGGCACGTTTACATAAAATCCACATACAGTTAAAATGGCACTAGATGAAGAAGTAGCCCACAACCACTGTTGGCACGAATAGCACAACTAAAAACGGCGTTCACAGTACGGGACAATGACAGTGAACACACACTGCACTTACGTTACATATACCGCAAGCACCGAAACACGATAAAGCGATGGCATTCAAATTTGAGGGGCCTGCCAAGGGTGGGGAGGTCGGAGACTCTCTCGTTCGAGCCTCTATCCTCCTCCCTCTGCTCCATTCCCCCTCCCCCCCTGGCGCGCCAACAATATCGACTCCTATACCTAAACACTCGCTCCCACCCTACGAACAAATACACCTTCAGGCATACCTGCCCCAGGACCAGGTCGACTCCTTCATCCTCAATGAAACTCTCCTCCAACCTAACCACGCTGTCCTCACCTCTCCCCATCTTCTGCACTGTGCCGACAATCCCCTTCCCCACGCATGAAGTGGGGTCACTGTTGGCCACCTCGAGCGTATCCCTGTCTGGCTGCAACCACTGCTCAGTGACCTGACTGAACACCTAATCCTCACCTGTGCAGCTATCTATGTCTGCCCTGCAGCACCTCTCCCCTTATGACTTCATCTTTCATTTTAATTGCACCTTCTCCATCTATGCAACTGCCACAGACCCGAACAGCCACAGCCATGAACCTGCCACCCTTCAGCGGCCAACTTCCTTGGTCGTATCTCTGTGGACATCCTAACCTCATTGGTAGTGACCACTCCCCATCCTTCTCACCATCTCCTCCACTCGTTGCCCTCCTTCTGCCCCCTGCCCTGCTGAAGTCTGTCCCTGACTTCTGCCATGCTGACTGGGATGCCTACTTGGAATCCATTGCCTCACAGGTCAAAAGCCACCCACTTACCTACCACCATACCGCTGATGTCACCCGTCCCTTGACTTTCCTCCAGAAGACCATCACTGATGTCATGGAGGCCTACATTCCTACCAGACTTATCCACCCTCACCACACTAGTCTTCCTCCACAGACCATCCTTCTTCTCTATGAATCCCACAGGCTCTACCACTCCTTCCTCTGCACCCGTGTCCAGGATACACTCCTCCGCCTCTAACAATTACAACAACACATCCGTAACCTCTTAAAAGCAAACACTAGGACTGGTGCCTGACATGTACACGCCTCAACTCAGCCCTCCCTTTGGACTCCTCCGGGTGCCGGTCCACCTTTCACCGCCTTTCCGGTAGCCATCCCACCCTGCATTATTCCCTCCTCTACGATGAACACCCTTTCCTCGATAACCTCAGTAAAGCTAACCATTTTGCTTCCGACCTCTCCGAGGTGTTCTCCATTCCCAACAACCCTCACTTTGATTACTCCTTCTTCCCCACCATCCTTGAATGATCCAATACATCTGCCCTGTCATTTGCCCGCAGTTTCCAATACTGGGATAAGTTCCCACCTCAGACATAAACACTTCCACTACCACACATGACATCAGACTCATACTCTGCACCAAATGAAGTACCACCCCTGGTCATGATGGTGTTACCTACTGCCACCTCAAGGAATCCCCCCTCCTCCTTCCTGGCTGTTCTCGCTACTCTGTATAACATCATCCTCTCCACCAGCTTCTACCCTGACCTGTGGAAGACGTCCCTCATCTAGCTGCTCCGTAAGCCCAACAAACCCCCCTCTGACATCTCTTCCTCTCGTCTCATCTGCCTCACCTCCATGTTCGGTAAGGTCTCCGAGTCCTTCCTCTACCGTGGTATGCATCACCACCTTAACCAGCACCACCTCCTTCCCCTTACCCAGTGTGGCTTCTGGTCATCCTTCTCAGCACGACTAGCTTCATAACTTTACCAATCTTTTTTCCCTTGAACTCAACCCCCATTGCTCTACTATTTCTGTTTCCCTTGACCTCCACAAGGCCTATGACCCGGTCTGACATCCTGTGCTCCTCTTTAACCTCCAGGCCTACGCTCTCCCCACCAATTTCGTCCATCTCGTGGCTTTCTTCCTCTCTTGTGCCCCTCCTGTGTCACAATCCACAATACCAACTCCTGTAGTTTTTATCCCACCACCGGCATGCCCCAACGCTCCATCCTTTCCCCTCTCCTCTACCTCCTGTACACTGCTGATATGCCCAAACATCCCCCACCTGTTCACCTCCTCCAATTTTCTGATGACACCGCCTTCCTAGACCTTATCCCAATTTTCATCAGTCCCACTGCACCCTTCAAACCCACCTCAAGCAGTTCACCTCCTGCTGCAACTGGTGTCTCCTCCACATCAACCCTTCAAAGACCCAGGCAATCATCACAGGTTGTACCAACCACCCTTTGTGGCTCCACGGCTTTTACCTTACCATTTATGGTCACCCTACCCACATCACTCCTACTCTGAAATACTGTCGTCTCATCCTCGACTGTCAGCTCACCTGGATTCCCCATCACCTCACAATACAACACAAAGCCCACAATAGACTCTGCCTCCTGAAACTCCTGCCCAGCCATACATGGGACTGCATCTTTCCACCTACCTTCACGCCTACAAATCCTCGATCTGTCCCAGCATTTTCTATGCCAATGTCACCTGGTTTCCACCCCACCCAGGTTCTATAAATCCCACCAAACCCTTGGAACACCGTGCACTCTGCCTTGCATTCATATTCACCTCCCGTCCTCCACACGGATCCTCTACGACCTCATCCCTTTCACACATCCTCTCCTTTTCCTCGAACACATCTGCACTCTGTACATCAGCCGCAGACTTGATCCCCCCGGCCCCTGGAGTCTTCTGTTTTCTCTACTCCCAGCCCGCTGCTGAGCTTTTATGGTGGTGTCCCAGCCTCTCTCCATCTCGACACCCTCCACCTCCTCTCCCGAGATAACTTCGACCTCGTACCCCTCCTGGATGATGAGCTCTGCCCTGATGTCTAAACCCTCCTTTCCCCTTCTCCTCCTCAAGTCTCCCTCCTCCCTTCCCCTGAGCGGTTTTTTCCTAACTCCTCCACTCCCCTCCCTTTCCGGTGCACCCTTTCTGCATCTCTGCACTCCCTCACGACTTGCCTTCCATCACTATCTCCCACCCTGCCAGTCTCCTGCCCCTCGGTATGCCCTTGACTCCGTTGGGTTTCCTCCCGCCCTCTCCAGCCCCTCTCACCCTCTGACCCCTCTTTTCCCTCCTCTCAGGCCTCTACCCTCTCAACACGTCCTTCCTTGGCAGGTTTTACTCTTCATCGTGTATGCTATGACTCTTGCAGTGGTTTTTAAGTGTCGTCAGTGTTTTAATACTGTGGCCAACTTTTCACTTGTGCGTATGACTTCAGTGTTTTTTACATGCTATACAAATATTCCTTTATGGTTTTTAACTATATGTGGACTTTTGTAACTGTCCCAGTTGAAAGTGTCTGTGTGCAGGTATATTTTAGCCTCCAGAGCCTCCCCTTAGTATGTCCTCATGTCCCACTTTATCACCTTTTATGTGTCTGGTTTTCCTCTTTTTGTTAAATGTATCACTCGGCTGATTAGCAACGGACTGGGCCACTGCCAGCCTTCCCACACCCATACAGAGCAGGGGAATGAAATCTCAATAAGACTCGGATGCTGTGACCTGCACCATTAAACCACATTAATGCACAAGTGGACGGTGACGCCCAGCTGTACGTGTATATCACTCACGATAGCATGAGACTAAGTGTGTTATCTCTGTGTATGTATTTTAAATTCTGTTGTACTCTCTGTGTACTTTTTATTTTTTAAAAATTCTCTTGCTACATCTTCAAATACAGGCAGCAAGGATTTTCCTCGGTTCACTGACACTGCCATCTCCCTGCCTTCATGTCACGATCACATCCAATACATTTCCATTACAGCTGCAAATGCGTCTGCAACTCCAGTCTGCGCCCTGATCCCTCTCTGTATTTTCCAAGATGTAGCAAGAGAATTTAAAAGTACGCGCACAAAGAATATTACAGAAATCAAAATACTCACACATAGAAACTCAGTAAGTCTCTTGCTACTCCTGAAAGATACACATGTACTGCACGACATCACTGTCCTCTAATGTACACTCCTGGAAATGGAAAAAAGAACACATTGACACCAGTGTGTCAGACCCACCATACTTGCTCCGGACATTGCGAGAGGGCTGTACAAGCAATGATCACACGCACGGCACAGCGGACACACCAGGAACCGCGGTGTTGGCCGTCGAATGGCGCTAGCTGTGCAGCATTTGTGCACCGCCGCCGTCAGTGTCAGCCAGTTTGCCGTGGCATACGGAGCTCCATCGCAGTCTTTAACACTGGTAGCATGCCGCGACAGCGTGGACGTGAACCGTATGTGCAGTTGACGGACTTTGAGTGAGGGCGTATAGTGGGCATGCGGGAGGCCGGGTGGACGTACCGCCGAATTGCTCAACACGTGGGACGTGAGGTCTCCACAGTACATCGATGTTGTCGCCAGTGGTCGGCGGAAGGTGCACGTGTCCGTCGACCTGGGACCGGACCGCAGCGACGCACGGATGCACGCCAAGACCGTAGGATCCTACGCAGTGCCGTAGGGGACCACACCGCCACTTCCCAGCAAATTAGGGACACTGTTGCTCCTGGGGTATCGGCGAGGACCATTCGCAACCGTCTCCATGAAGCTGGGCTACGGTCCCGCACACCGTTAGGCCGTCTTCCGCTCACGCCCCAACATCGTGCAGCCCGCCTCCAGTGGTGTCGCGACAGGCGTGAATGGAGGGACGAATGGAGACGTGTCGTCTTCAGCGATGAGAGTCGCTTCTGCCTTGGTTCCAATGATGGTCGTATGCGTGTTTGGCGCCGTGCAGGTGAGCGCCACAATCAGGACTGCATACGACCGAGGCACACAGGGTCAACACCCGGCATCATGGTGTGGGGAGCGATCTCCTACACTGGCCGTACACCACTGGTGATCGTCGAGGGGACACTGAATAGTGCACGGTACATCCAAACCGTCATCGAACCCATCGTTCTACCATTCCTAGACTGGCAAGGGAACTTGCTGTTCCAACAGGACAATGCACGTCCGCATGTATCCCGTGCCACCCAACGTGCTCTAGAAGGTGTAAGCCAACTACCCTGGCCAGCAAGATCTCCGGATCTGTCCCCCATTGAGCATGTTTGGGACTGGATGAAGCGTCGTCTCACGCGGTCTGCACGAACGCTGGTCCAACTGAGGCACCAGGTGGAAATGGCATGGCAAGCCGTTCCACAGGACTACATCCAGCATCTCTACGATCGTCTCCATGGGAGAATAGCAGCCTGCATTGCTGCGAAAGGTGGATATACACTGTACTAGTGCTGACATTGTGCATGCTCTGTTGCCTGTGTCTATGTGCCTGTGGTTCTGTCAGTGTGATCATGTGATGTATCTGACCCCAGGAATGTGTCAATAAAGTTTCCCCTTCCTGGGACAATGAATTCACGGTGTTCTTATTTCAATTTCCAGGAGTGTATTACTGTGTATTTTTCCTCCTTTATTGTGATTTCATACCCCTGCCCTACATCTGCAGTGGAGGGCTGGCAGCAGTACAGTCCACCACTCTTCGGCCAAATGGCTTTACAAAACTACATGAAAAGGGGAACTCTTACATAAAAAGGGAGACATAAAAAAACACAGTAAAAGGAGATGATGGGAGGTAAACTATACACTAATATGGGGACATGCACTGGGGGACAGTTAAAAAGACAACATAAAATTAAAAGAACACAGCTGGCAATTCATTGTGCACTTAGAATACACTGGAGGCACACTCAGATTAAAAATCGCCCAGAGTATAAAAATCACACAGAGCAAGACACTAAAAAAAAAAAATGCTGGAAGCGACAGAGCACTCACGATGAATAAAAACCACTGTGAGGGACCAGCTGAGGGACTTGAGGCCAAAGAGGAGGGAAAAAGTGGGGAGGAAGGTGCAATGGGCGGCCTGGGGGTGGGAGGAAGAGGAAAAAGTGGGCAGGGGACACACCAAGAGGCAGGAGATGGGCGGGGTGGGAGATGAAGAGGGAAGACGAGGCAGGAGGGACTGCAGAGACACAGAATAGGGGGCACGGGTGAGGGAGGTGGTGCAGGAGGGGGAAAACCACTCAGGGGTGGGAAGGGGAGGGGTTAGAGTTGGTAGGAGGGGTAGATGTCAGGGCAAACCTCATCATCTGGGAGGGGTAGGAGCTGGAAGTTGTGTTGGGAGAGGTGGTGGATGGTGCGGAGATTGAGAGATGGTGGGACACAACAGTAAAGATGTGGCAATGGGCTGGAGATGGAGAGGAAGGGGGCAGCAGGGAGTGGGAGGGACGGAGTCAGCAGACGATATACAGGGTGCAGAGGTGCTCGAGGAAAAGAAGATGGTGGGGGAAAAGGATGAGGTTGTAGAGGATGCATGTGGGGGATGGAAGGCGAGGCGGAGAGCACGCTGTTCTAGGATTTGGGAGGGCGAAAAGCCAAGCAAGGCTGCCATAACAAAGGAAGGGGAGGTGAAGAATTTGTAGGTGTAAAGGGTGGTGGACGGATGCAGTCCCCATACCCGGCCAGACAGGTGTTTCAGGAGGCGGAGTCTGTTGTGGGCTTTGTGTTGGATCATAAGGAGATGGGAAGTCTGGGTGAGGTGGTCAAGGGTGAGGCCAAGGTATTTTAGGGTAAGAGTGAGTTGGATAGGATGACCATAAATGGTTAGGTAGAAATCATGGAGATGGAAGGAGTAGTTGGTGCGACCTATGATGATTGCCCTCATCTTGGAGCGGTTACTATGAAGGAACCACTGGTTGCACTAAGTGGTGAACTGGTCAAGGTGTGTTTGGAGGGTACGTTGGGACCATTGAAGAGTAGAATAAAGGGCCAGGAAGGCAGTGTCATCAGTAAATTGAAGGAAATGAACAGGTGGGGGAGGTTTGGGCATATCGGCAGTATACAGGGGATAGAAGAGAGGGGAAAGGACGGAGCCTTGGGCACAACGGCAGTGGGATACAAATTATGGGAGTTAGAACTATGGAGAGTGACATAGGAGGGATGACAAGAGAGGAACAAAGAAACGAGACTGACGAAATTGATAGAGAGAGCATAGGTCTGGAGCTTGAAGAAGAATCTGAAATGCCAGACATGGTTGGAGGCATCCTGGAAGTTGAGGGAAAGAAAGACAGTGGAACGACGGGAGTTAAG
Source organism: Schistocerca piceifrons (assembly GCF_021461385.2). Taxonomy (NCBI): domain Eukaryota; kingdom Metazoa; phylum Arthropoda; class Insecta; order Orthoptera; family Acrididae; genus Schistocerca; species Schistocerca piceifrons. The sequence goes on from NC_060148.1 coordinate 40,641,994, forward strand.
GTGGAGGGAAAGGAGATTTGTAAGGTTAAGGAGCTGCTTGTCGGCTGAAAAGGAGGACCCAAAGACACTGGGTAAGGGGAAGGAGGTGGTGCTGGTTAAGGTAGTGATGAAGATGACAGGAGAGAATGGACTCGAAGACCTTACTGAATGTGGAGGTGAGGCAAATGAGACGATAGGAAGAGATGTCAGAGGGAGGTTTGTTGGGTTTAGGGAACAGCAGGACACAGGAAGTCTTCCACAGGTCAGTGTTAAAGCCAGTGGAAAGCAGGATCCCGTACAGGGTAGCAAGGGCAGCCAGGAAGGATGGAAGGATTCCTTGAGGTGGCGGCAGGTGACGCCATCGTGACCAGGGCCGGTGTTGTGTTTGGAGTGGAAGACAAATGTGACGTTGTTTCTGGTAATGGGAGTGTTGATGTCTGAGGGGGGTAACTGATCCAAGTACAGCAAACTAGGGGCGAGGGGTGGGACAGAGGTATCAGTGCGTTTAAGGACCTTGGGGAAGAGGGAATAGTCAAAATGGTGATCATCAGGAATGGAGACCTCATCTAGTTGGGAAGCAAAATGGTTAGCCTTACCGAGGTTGTCAGGGAAGGGGCGATTGTCATGGAGAATAGGGTAATGCTGGGTGGGATGGCTACCAGTAAGGTGGTGGAAAGCTAACCAGTGCTTGGAGGAGTTGACAGGGAGGGTGGAGTTGAGGCGTGTGGACATCTGACACCAGTCCCGGTGTTTCTTTTCTGTAAGGAGGTTCTGGATGTGTCGCTGTAATTGCCGGTGGCCGATGAGTGTATCCCAGCCACGGGTGCAGTGGAAGGAGTGGTAGAGCCTGTGTGATACACGAAGGACAGCCTGTGGAGAAAGCATAGGGTAATGAGGGCGGATGAGTTTTGCAGGAAAGTGAGCCTCCACGGCATCAGGAATGGTCTTCTGAAGAAAGAAAGAGGCATGGGTGATGTCAGCAGGATGGTGAAAGGTAAGGGGGTGGATTTTGACCGGTGAAGCAATGGATTTCTGGTAGGCGTCCCAGTCGGCACAGCGGCAGTCATAGACGGATTTTGGAGGGGCAGCTGGGTGGGTTGTTGCAGGGGGCCACGGTCAGAAGAGATGGTGAGAAGGACGGGAAGTTGGTTACTGTAGTGATACAACCGTGGAGGTTGGGGGAAAAAGTGATACAACTGTGGAGGTTGGGGGAAGTGAAGATAACATCCAGGGTTGAGTTACTTTCAGGATGGGTGTGTTGTGGAAGAGGAACAAGGTCACCACGGAGGGTAGCAAGGAACTGATGCCACAGCTGAAGGGTGGCGAGGTGATGGTTGTGGATGTTTGTGTCGGTGGCAATCACATAGTTTGAGAAAGTACAGTCAACATGGGAAGTGAAGTTGTAGGGTGAGAGGACCTGTGGGATGGATATAGATGGTGGTGCAGGTGATGGAGAGGGAAGTAAAACATGCTGAGGGGAAAGTATTCAGTTGGTTCATTGAGGAGGGGTTGTGGCCAGATAGGGAGATGCTTGAGGTGGCAAATTGTGGCCTCGCCTCGGGCAAGAGGAAATGGATTTTCGGTGTGGTGAAGGAGATCCGAAGAGGTGCGGGCAACATTTTGAGGTTGGATACAGGTTTCATTATGGATGGCGACGACCTGGTGCTGGGATAGGGTATGCATGAAGAGATATTTGTTGGGTTGGAGGGAGTGAGTGTTTGGGTAAGGACACAATACTGTTGACGTGCCAGGAGTTGGCCGGGTGGATGTTTGGCAGAGGGTGGGGGGTGGGGGGGGGGGGGAATAGAGGAGAGAGGGGCTCAAACGATGGTGTCTACATGTGTGAAGGTAAAGTGGGCCTGATTGTTGGAGTAGGTGGCGTAGGTATTCAAATGGAAAACAGAGGGGGTGTCAAAGGAAATCTGCTGGAGGGTGTGGGAGCATTGGAAGGAGTGGATGTTCTGCAGGATGATGGTCAGGAACCAAATGTCTTCAGCTTTAGGAGGAGGATGGAGGGAATTGTTGGGGTGTATGGTCTGGTCGATGGAGCGAATGGGGACTGTTAGCTCAACATTGGTGGGACTGGGTTTGGGTTTGCATTTGGAGGAGTAGGTGGGGTGGGGTTTCATTGCAGATTTGCACAAAGGGGGAGAGGCAAGGTTAGGACACTGTTTAAGAAAGTGGGAAGTTTTACAATGGGGCAGTTGTGGGGGGGGGGGGGGGGGAGGGTTCTGGCAGTTTTGGGTGAGGTGGTCATTGTACAGGAGACAGCATTGGCAGCAGTAGGGTTGAAGAGGGGAACAGGACAGGTCAACAGGGTGGCGGCACTTGAAAATCAGAGCTCCCTGAGTGTGGAGATGATCAGTAAAGATTTGTGTGAGGAAGGTAGGGCGAGAGGAGTTTTAGATATGGCGGGCCGTGCAGCTGAGTTTTGTGATCACAGTGGAGAGTGTTGAAAGATTACAAGATGGTTGGGGCTGGCAAGGAGAGGAGGGCGTAATAAAAGGGGTGAGGGATGCATGGGGGCCAAAGGGGATCTGGACAAGGTGGGGGAGGAGATCAGCATGGAAAGAGGGAGAGGGGGATTTGATGAGGACAGTGTCTCGGGGTTGGCTAGGACGATATATCGGGGGGAAGGGGGAGAGCTGAGGAGGCAGGAGGAGGCGTGGTGTCCACAGGGGGATCGGCAGAAAGAGGGGGGGGGGGTGGTAGTTTTTTGGAGGAAGGGGTGGAGATGAGGTCGCCATTGGACGCTTGGGTGGTTTTTCACTGGTGTCGCCTGGGAGGAGGGTGAGGGACAGGACGGATGGGAAGGTGGTCGGAGCAGGCCCCTCTCATGAGGCGGTGGCACTGGCAGTAGAGGTGGTGTGCTCTGTGGTGCAGTGGGTGGTGACTCTGGCCTGGGAAGGGGTACCGGTTGTAGCAGGGCCGATGGGGAGGGGGGGAAGTAATGACATCGAGTGATAGCAGCAGTAGGGGGGGCAGGAGCAGAAGGAACATATAGATGGGGATACTGGGATGAGGAGGAGATAGAAGCTGAGGAGACCACAAGGAGCACAGGTGGAGTAGATGTGTGAAGCCGAGAGTAGGCAGTCCACGAGGTAACAGTGGGTGCAGGGGAAGAGGAGGTGTAAATGTAGGGTGTCCACGGTGGAAGGCTTCGTCCACTGGTGGACGCAGTGGTGGCGGGCAGCAGGTGGTGTTGGCGACGGTGAGCACTGGGCAGTGGGCAGTGGGCAGCAGCTGACAAAGAGACAGCTGGCAACAGCGAGGGCAGGTAGGTGGTGGACGAACAGATGGATGGCAGTCACACAAATGGATATATGGCAGCAGCAGGGGGTCCTTCCAAAAGTGTTGATTTCACCCTGTGTGTAGCTCAGTAATCGATTTGGAAGTTAGGGAATCCAACCTTTGAGATCTATTTCTGTGGTTAAACAGTGTTTCCAAAAATTAAGTGAGATATATTTTTCTCTTTTTTTTTTTAATCGAATTTTGACTCCCCCCCCTACCCAGAGGGGTGGCAGGCTGGAAACAGCTTAATATCCCTCTCTACAGCCTATATACGAGTTAAAACACGGAATGAAAAGGTAACAAAGAATAAAAACAGATGATAAAATGGTCACTTTTTAAAAACTGCAAAATGGCGGAAAGGTGTGCAAGTTAAAATACAAAAACACGGGGTTGATGATGCTAATGCACACTCAGTAGGTAGACAGTCACAATTAAAAGAACACAGCGACAGTCTGGTTTCTGTTCGCAACACTCGGAAAGGTGATGCACGACACTAAACACTCACGTAAACATTGCAGTATAGAGTTGGCACAAAGATGCCACACAACAGCCTATGGCAGAAGGTGGGAAGGGGAGAGGGGAAGGACACAGACAGGTGAGGGGAAAAATGGGGAGAGGAGAGGAAAAAGCAGAGAGGGGTTGAGACGATATAGGGAGTGGACACATAAAAAGGGCGGGGGGGGGGGGGGGGGCAGGGTGGTCACGAGAAGGAGGGGGAAGGCAGAGGCAGAGAAAGCAAAAGCACTCTGGGGAGAGAATGGAGTCAAAGAGGGTAGAGGCAGGGAAAACTGGTGGGAAGGGGGGGGGGGGGGGGGGAGAGGGACATTATGAAAGGGACAGAGGTAGGGAGGGGGAGTTGAGGATTAGAGTTCAAAAATTAAGTGAGGTAAAAGTTAGTTTATCTAACTATACAAAAGGAAACTTTTTTCTTTGTTGTACTCAGTTCCCCATCTGGGGCTGGCTGGCATCACCATAGGCGCTGCTCTTCTGCCAAAAGACATTAATTATACAGTAGAAGACATTTAAAATAACATAAAGGAGAAAACATGGCGATACATAAATATAAAAAGGGGGAACATTATAAAAGAGAACAAACAAAAAGGAGGCGACCGTAAAATGAAGATAAAAAAGAAGTGTACGCAGAAAACGACACACTGTGACAATTAAAAAAACACAAGACGAAGTATAGCTAGAGCATAAAAGTTGTGACGGGTGTTGTATCGCAGAACAATCACAGACAGCAACACTATGTACAAGTCCAGCACACGATTGAAATCACAGCTCTTGACGTCACTGGAAAACAGCACCAAACTCAACACAGACTGCCGATGACAAACAAACTGAGAGGGTCTGCCAAGAGTAAGGAGACAAGGGAGAAGGGAGGAAAGATGGGACGGGTGGTGCTAGAGGGGGGGAGGGGCGGGGAGATGGATGGGGGGCCACTGATGGGGGGCCAGGGAGGGAAGCATGGGGGAGGCAAACAGCCGAGGAGGGATGCAGAGACTCAGAGGGGGAAGGAGGAAAAACCGCTCTGAGGGAAGGAGGGGAGAGGGAAAATGGGGATCCCTTGGGAGGGGAGGGGGGGAACAAGGCCATGCTACAGTTTGTAGGAAAGGTAGATATCACAGCGAAGTTCAGCATCTGGGAGAGGGAGGTGCTGGTCATTGTCCTGATGAAGGAGACGGAGTAAGTGGAGGTGGGGAGAGGCAGGAATACAGCGATAGAGGTGCAGCAATGGACGGGGCGTGATGAGGAAGGAGGACACCAGAGGGTAGGGGGCATCAAGCTTGCAGACAGTGTAAAGGATGCAGAGATGTTGCGGGGAAAGGAGGAGGTGTGGGAAGGGGATGAAGTCATACAGGAGTCGTGTGGGGGGCGGAAGGCGGATACGGAAGGCGAGGCAGAGCGTGTGGTGTTCTAGACTTTCGAGGGCTTTATAAAAGTGGGAGGGGAGGACATCCGGGCAGTGCTGGGATGACAGAGGATAGGACAGATGAGGGATTTGTAGGTGTGGGGGATGGTGAAACCTCATTTCTGGCCAGACAGGAGTTTCATGAGACAGAGGTGGGAATCGCTTTCTGCTGGATGTTCGGGAGATGGGGGGTCTAGGTGAGGTGATGGTCGAGGGTGAGGCCAAGCCATCTCAGTATGTTGAAATCGTTGAGATGGAAGGAGTGAGTGGTGCGGCCTGGGCTTTGGAGGAGTTGATACGATGGAAACACTGGTTGCACCAGATGGTGAACTGGTCAGTGTGGGTTTGGAGGGTGTGCTGTTACCATTGAAGGGTAGGATAGAGAGCCAGGAAGGTGGTGTCATCAGCATATTGGAGCAGGTGAACAGGTAGGGGTGGCTTGGGCATATATGTGATGTGCTAGAGGTAGAGGAGAGGGGAGAGGACTGAGCCGTGGGGGATGCCAGCAGTGGGGTAAAAGATATGCGTGTTGGTATCATGGAGGGTAACATACGAAGGATGGCATGAGAGGAAGGTAGTTACCAGAAAAACAAAATTGATAGGCAGGGCGTAGGTCTGGAGTGGATGTCATACACAGTCGAAAGGAAATGTTTTTTTTTTTTTTTTTTCCAATTCCCCCTGAAGGGGGCGGGCAGGCAGCAGCTTATTACCCTGCTCTGCAGCCTACAGACTTTTTAAAACGGAAGAAGAAGTTAAGAAACAATAAAAGCAGGCGATAAAATGGGGAGTTAAAATGCAAAACAGCGGAAAATTGTGGAAAGTTAAAACATAAAGCAAAGGGTTGGCAAAGCGAATAAAACTGCACTAAAATGTCGGCACAAAGAGGACACACCATAGCCTAGGGCAGATGGCCAAAGGAGGGAGAGGACTCATAATGGGGGGAGGGGCAGCGCAGACGTGAGAGGAAATGGGAAAAGGCAGAGGAGGGAAATGCAAAAAGACTCGGGGGTGAGAAGGGTGTCAGAGAGAGGGTATATGGGGAAAGAGGATGTAAGGGGGGGGGGGAGAGGGAGCCCAGGAAAACGATGGAGGAAAAGGGGGGTGAGGGCAAAGATAGGGAGGGGGGGATGAGGATCAGAGTTGATAGGAGGGATAAATGGAGGGTGAGAGGGCATCATCCGGGAGGGGGAGTTGATGGAAGCCACCTTGGGGAAGGAGATGAAGGGTGTAGAGATGGAGGGTTGGGGGGACACAACAGTGAAGACGTGGCAGGGGGCAGGGATGGGAGAAGAGAGGAGCAACCAGGGGGTGACGGGGATCAAGGCGGTGGGAGGTGTAGAGTATGCAGATATGTTCGAGGAATAGGAGCAGATGGGGGAAACGAATGAGGTCACAGAGGATCCGCTTGGGGGACGGGAGGCGTATATGGAAGGCAAGGCGGAGTGCATGATGCTCGAGGATCTGGTGGGACTTATAGAATTTGGGGGGGGGGTGTCAGATATCCATGTGGGACTAGTATAAGAGAGGATGGGATGGATTAAGGATTTGTAGGTGTGCAGGATGATAGAGGGGTGCAACCCCCATGTCTGGCCAGAGAGGAGTTTGAGGAGTCGGAGGCGGTTGTGGGCTTTGGATTGGATGGAGCGGAGATGAGGGACCCAGGTGAGGTGACGGTCAATGGTGAGGTCAAGGTAGGTGAGGGTGGGGGTGAGGCAGACAGGATGGGCGGAGACAGTAAGGAAGAAATCCAGGAGCCGGAAGGAGCGAGTGGTACGACCTACGTTGATTGCCTGGGTCTTGGAAGGATTGATTATCAGGAGCCACTGGTTACACCATGCGGCAAAAAGGTCAAGGTGATTCTGGAGAAGGCGTTGGGACCGTTGGAGGGTAGGAGCGATGGCGAGGAATGCGGTGTCATCGGCATATTTCAAGAGGTGGAATAGAGGGGGGGAGGGGGTTGGGGCATATCTGCCATGTACAGGAGGTAGAGGAGATGGGGGATGACAAAGCCAGAGGGGTAGAAGGTGTGGGAATTGGCATTATGGATAGTAACATAGGAGGGGCAGCGGGAGAGGAAGGAGGCCATCAGACAGATGTAGTTGACAGGAAGAGCTTAGGTTTGGAGTTTGAACAGGAGACCGGGATGCCAGACACGGTCGTAGGCCTTTTCGAGGTCGAGGGAGACAAAAATGGCGGAGCGGCGGGAGTTAAGCTGGAGGGAGAGGAGATGAGTGAGGCGGAGGAGTTGGTCATCGGCAGAGAAGGAAGGTCGAAAGCCACATTGGGTGTCGGGGAGGAGGTGGTGTTGGTGGAGGTGACGATGGATGCACCAGGAAAGGGTGGATTCCAAGAGCTTGCTGAACACCGATGTGAGACAGATAAGACGATAGGAAGAGGCATCAGATGGAGGCTTGTTGGGTTTGGAGAACATCAGGATACGGGAGGTTTTCCACAGGTCGGGATAGAAGCCAGCAGCAAGGATGACATTGTAGAGGGTGGCAAGGATGGAAAGGAAGGAGGGAGGGGCAGTGTTTGAGGTGGCGGTAGGTAACACAGTGGTGGCCGGGAGTAGTGTTGCGTTTAGTGCAGAGTGTGAGGCTGATGTCCTATGTAGTGATGGGAGTGTTAAGTGCAGATGGTGGGGTGTAGCCCAAGTACTGGAAGCTAGGAGCAAGGGGAGGAACAGAGATGTTCGTACGGTCCATGACATCAGGGAAGAGGGAATAATCAAAGTGGGGATCATCTGGGATGGAAGAAACATCAGAGAGTGTTGGCCCTACTGAGGTTGTCAGGGAAAGGACGGTTATCAAGGAGGCGAGGGTACTGGGGGTGGGGCGGTTCCCAGTAAGGTGGTGGAAAGCAGACCAATACTTGGAAGAGTTTATGGGGAGCGTGGTGTTGAGTTGTGTACATGTCTGGCGCCAGGCACGGTGTTTCTTCGTAGTAAGCAGGTTGCGGACATGTCGTAATTGCGGATAAGTGTATCCCCGTCACGAGTGCAGAGAAAGGAGTGGTAGAGGCAGCGGGGACTCTCGAAGAAGAAGGACGGCCTGTGGAGGCAGCGCGGGTCAGTGAGGGTGGATAGCTTTGGTAGGGATATGGGTGGCGACAGAGACAGACAAGGTCTGGTGCAGGAAGGCAGCAGTGTGAGAGATGTCATCAGGAGATTGGAGGGTAAGGTCGTGGCCGTAAACCTGAGTGTGAATGGAGTCCCGGTAGGCATCCCAGTTAGTACGGGAGTAACCATGGACAAGTTTAGGAGGGATGTCGGGGTGAGGAGCGTTGCGGGGATGGTGACCATCAGAGATAGTGAGGAGGATGGGAGCATGGTCACTGCCAATGAGGTCAAGGACATCTGCGGTGATGAACTTAAGGAGGTTGGGAGAGGCAAGGACCACATCGGGAGTGGTGTTGGATTCGGGTCGGGTATGCTGAGGGAGGGGAACCAGGTCTCTCTGGAGGGTAGTGATAAACTGATGCCACCGCTGTAGGTCGGCAGGATCATGGCGGTGGATATTGAGGTCGGCGGCAATAACGTAGATGGAGAAGGTGTGGTCAATGTGGGCCAGGAAATAACAAGGAATGGTGGCACAGGTGACGGTAAGGGTGGGGAAGAAGAGGCTGAGGATGAGATGCTCGGCAGGATTGTTAAGGAGAGGTTGGGGTCGGACCGGGAGGTGCTTGAGGTGGCCAATAGCAACTCCGCCACACGCCAGAAAGTACGGGTTATCGGTGCGGTGAAGGGTGTAAGGAGCTGTGGAGATGGTGATACGGGGTTGAAGGAAGGTTTCATTTAGGACGAAGGCATCCACACAGTGCTGACGGAGGGTGTGGAGGAAGAGGAGTTTGTGGGTGGGCAGGGAGCGAATATTATGGTACAGGATACGGTAGGGTTGTTGTTCCATGGTGGGGGGGGGGGGAGTTAGACGAGGGTGGTGAGGGGCATTAAGGTGAAGTGAGCCTGGTTGTGGGAGTATGTAGCATAGGTGGCAAGATGGAAGATGGAAAGGGCAGCGAGGGCAATTTGGGAAAGGGTGTGGGAGTGCTGGAACGGGAGGACGTTTTGGAGCACAATGGTGATGAAACGGATGATATCCTCTGCAGTAGGTGGAGCACAGAGCGAGTTTTTGGGGTGAATGGGGTCATCAACAGGAAGGACAGGGACGGTGAGCTCAGTGGTGACTGGAGGAGGTTTCGCTTTACACTTCGAGGAGTAGGTAGGATGTGGTTTGTCACAGGTGTTTCATGGGGGGGGGGGGGGGGAGAGGGGTGGTTGGGGCAGTTCTTGAGGAAGTGGGAAGCTTTGCAGTAGGGACAACTAGGGGCGTTCTTTCAGGCAGAGGTAACACAGTCATTGCATGTGAGGCAACATTGGGAGTGGTAGGATTGGACTGGGGAACGGGAGGGGTCCACCTTATGGCGCCGATTGTAGATGAGGGCTCCCTCATTGAGGAGGCGGTCAATAGAGGAGCAGGATTAAGTGAATATCCGCATGAGATAAATCAGCCCGGCATCATTGAAGATGCGACGGACCGAGCGGATTTCGATGTCAGGCCGGGTGTTGAGTTCTGGCAACACTTCAGCCTCCGTGACCACAGGGCTAAGCTTCATGATCACAGCGGTGAAGGTTGGCGGACGTCGGGGTGGCTGAGGCTGACAGGGAGAGGACAGAGTGTGGTAGGGGGTGAGGGTTGCACGTTGGCCAAATTGGATACATGGGATGTGGGAGAGGAGATCGGTGTGGAAAGAAGCATTGGGGGATTTAACAAGGAGCAAGTCCTTGCAAGGAATCGGAAGGGAGATGGGGGCATTGGGGTAGTATTTCCGGATAGCTAGGGTAAGGGAGTTGGCATCAAGGAATTGAGGGTCAGGATTGGAGAGGACAAAGGTGTGGATGGCAGGCGTGGCAGGGGTGGGGGTTGGGGTCACGCCCATGGGGGTGGGCGGGTCATGGGAATCGGGGGTTTTCTTTGAGGAGATTACGAGGGAAGGGTCAACATTTTGGGGCTTGGAAGGTTTCGTGGACACGACAGGGTGGAGAGGGGGCTGGGGGATGGGTTGTAGGGGGATATGCCGGGGGGCAGTACCACCCTGAGCAGCAGATCACGCAGAGGGAGCGGGCGTGGGTGTCACAGAGACTGTGGAATGTTGAGCCGAAATCCGTGCTGGCTTGGAGCCTGTCGGAGGCGGTGCAGGGAGCAGCGGAAAGTCTGTAGATGTCGATGGGGCGACAGTGATGGGGAGGGCGAGTTGGGGGTAGTTACAGCCTAAAATGGCGCAGGGGTGGGGTGGACAGTGAGAGAAGGAAGCACGGGGAATGGGGAGTGGAGGATGAGCTCCATGTGATGGTGGTTGGCGCAGCGGAGGGAGAAGTGAAAATGATAGTGGTGCTGGGTTGGGACACGGTGGTGGCGCGCGAGAGGGGGGCAAAGACGGCAGTGACCAGGTGGGTGCGGCGGCTTCTAGCACTGGCAGGCGGCGACCAGGTGGGCGAGGAGGACCCGGACAGCGAGCAGTAGTGATGGAGTAGCTCTTGTAACCCCCACCCCCATACGATTTCCTGGCTGACACTGACTGCACCTTCTCCACCTGTGTGATTGCCGCAGACCTCAATATCCACAGCCGTACTACTGCCAAACTTCAGCGGTGGCATCGGTTTATCACCACCCCACAGGGAGATCGGGTTACCCTCCCCAACATACGCGACCAGAGTCCCACATCCCTCCTGACGTGATCCTAGTCTCTCCCAACCTCCTTGGGGGCATCACTGCAGAAGTCCCTGACATAACTGGCAGCAACCATGCCCCGGTCCTCCTCACTATCTGTGACAATCGCCGTCCCCGTCCCGTTCCTCCCCCTGACGTACCTCCTAAACTTGTCCACGATTACTCCCACTCCAACTGGGATGCCTACTGAGACTCCGTACACACCCAGGTCAAACGCCATGGCCCTACCCTCCAATCTCCTGATGACATCTCACGATCTGCTGTCCTCCACCAGACCTTGTCTGATGCCGTAGCCACCTATATCCCTACCAAAAGCCATTCAAACCCACCGGCCAGCCCTGCCCTCACAGGCTGTCCTTCTCCTTCATAAATCCCGTCGCCTCTACCGATCCTTCCTCTGCACACTCGTGTCCAGGACACACTCACTCACTACTGGCAATTACGACGTATTGCAATGTGCTTACTGCGAAGAAAACGCCGTGCCTGGCAACAGACCTGCATACAACTCAATGCCGTGCCCTCAATAATCTCTACCAAGTACTGCTCTGCTTTCCACTGCCTTGCTGGGAACCACTCTTACCCCACACTACCTTCTCCTCCGTGATGACCGTCCCTTTCCCGACAACCTTAGTAAGACCAACGACTTTGCCTCTCACGTATCCAAATTATTTTCACTTCCAGTTGATCCACAATTTGGTTTTCCCTCCTCCTGAACGTCATCAAATGTCTGGATACCACCGCTCCTCCCCTTGCTCCAACCTTCCAGTACTTGGAACACACAGCACCATCAGAACTTAACACCCCCATCAATACACTGGACATCAGCCTCACACTCCACACTAAACGCAACACCACTGCTGACCGTGACCACATTACCTACTGCCATGGTCAAACACTGCCCTTCCCTCTCCATCCTTGCAGTCCTCGCCACACTCTACAACGTAATCCTTGCCACCAGCTTCTACCCCGACCAGTGGAAAACCTCCTGTATCCTAATGTTCTCCAAACCCAACGAGCCTTTATCTGACGCCTTTTCCTATCACCCTAAATGTCTCACCTCCGTATTCAGCAAGCTCTCGGAATCCATCCGTACCCGGCACAGCCGTCACCACCTCCACCGACACCACCTCCACCCCGACACCCAGTCTGTCTTTCGACCTTCCACCTCTGCCGACGACCGAGTTCTACGTCTCACTCGTCACCTCTGCCCTCCAGTTTAATTCCTGTCGCACTGCCATTTTTGTCTCTCC